>NC_134041.1:57080305-57290305 GCF_965140245.1 Athene noctua
TATTAGAAAGCATTTCTTCAATTTTAAAATGACATCTGTCAACAAGGCAAAGTTGTAGGAAATATTTTTTGACAAGTATCCAAAATGTTGTTTTGGGGTAAAGGGGTGCTTGGAAAGGTGTGTGTGATTACTTTACTGGGTGGGGCTTATATTTTTTGATGGCTTGATTAGAGCTAGTCTAGGATCAAATTTCCAAAGGAAATATGCTTACATGTTGAAATGTTGGCGTTTTGGATGGAGAATAAACTAATTAAAATATTAATTTTACTTTTCCACTATTGCAGACTCCCCAAGTGAAAATATATTGGAAGGTGCATTTTTACTAGATTTTATTGTTATAAATGGCCAAATGACTTCTGGGAAAAATATCTATGTGTATATTATTTATATATTCACATATACATTTAGGCATAAGAGATGTAAATCAAGAAACCAGTGTTTTGTTTCTACATCTTTTTACATCAAACAATCTGAAGAATATTCATGCTGTTCAGCATTCTGTATGAATAGCTCATTGTTTTTATCACCTCACTTGAGTAGTACACATAAAGAAAATATATCCTCTGCTGAAAATTAAGTTCATGTTAAAAACTACCACTTGCATTTAAAGTGATGGTTTCATCAAGTTGAATAGAAATCATGGGTGCTTGCATACATGTGTCACAGGGAAATCTATTTTGGAAGTGCTCTTCAGACAGGTTTCCTGTATAATAGTCGCATTCTGTTTCGTGAGTTCATGTAATAAGAGTGAAGCACATATTCCATGTTTCAAAACAAAAATGATTGGTACACATAATTATGATTGATCATAGAACCTGCCCCTTCCAGTGGTTCTTGTAACAGGCTCTTCCATAAAATATACGTGGATATTTTTATGTTTTGGAATACGAAAGCACAATTAAAAAAAGGGGGAGAACATTGTAGACTGCTGCCTGATTTTTTTCTCTTTCTCTCCCCTTTTCTTTTTCAGAGGGCACATCTGCTCGATAACACAGAGAGGCTGGAAAGGTCATCTCGGAGACTAGAGGCTGGATACCAAATAGCAGTGGAAACCGGTAAGAATTCTGAGAGTGAGCAAATTGTCTTGCTTATGCACAGCAGTCTTCACAACACATGACATTTCAGGGAAACTTCAAAGGCGAAACAGAGACAGCAGCCCGAGATGTGGTTTACATATTGGGGAGACAATTGGGAGCTTATTTGCGCTTATCTGTTTTCAAGTTAAAAGGCATGACATCTACTGAAAACAGTTCCTGAGGTTTAAAAGTATACATCTGAAAAGAGATGGAATACTTTGTCTAAATTCTACATTTGTCTTAATATGCAGTTACATGTTGTCAGTTTACCCACCCGCAATGATTGCTAGCACACACTGCAGACTCCAGTTGTTTTTGTCTTTTATTCATATATGTAAAAAATAGTTTTAATGAATTTATAAGGTATTAACTACAGATTATATATAACTAGGTTACCAGCTCAATTTTCTTGCAATCAGTTCAGTGGCTGATTATGTTTCTGTGCAATGAAAGAAGGAAGCAAACCCTACCCCAAAATACACAGATGGAATGAAACTAAGGGAGAAGGCTAAACTGAGGCTCAATTATTGAATTAGGGTTTTTTTTATTGCCTACAACTTTTCAGTTGGTATTTTCAAAATGTTTTTAATAAGTTATAGCAATTTATAGTGGATTTTTATTAAAACAGCTATAGTTAAGCCTCCAAAGTCTAATCCCCCTAAATAAAGCTTGCACAAAGTTACAGAAAGTTTCAGAAAATGTATGTTTGGACAGTGAAGTAATTTTCTGCAGTGTCCCAATTAATTGATATAGTCCAATATCTCTTTAGAATTCAAGCCTTATTTAAGAGGTAAATTAAGTTGAACCATTGTAGAGTTAAATGTGGTTATTTTAAGTGGATGCCATTACTAAAGTGCCTGTATTTTAATTATTCCAGGCTTAGTTCTGTGCACAATAATGAAATGTATGTATGTAACACAGAGCAGGTTTTGTAGGGGACAAGGAGAATTAATTCTCATGCTAGAGGATGACATATTAGTAGAGATGGACACATGATAGCCATTAAGTTTGCTTTCCTGCAGATTTTCAGGTCTGTTCTATCAATGGTCATAACTTTTTTTTTTAAGAAGGACTATTTTAAACTGGTCAAAAATGGTCCCTGATCTGCTTTAGTTGAGCCTGGAACTTTCACAAAGAAACAGTATATAAAAATTCAGACTGATGCTTTTGGCGAAGAGGTATATCCTTTTTTGCTCCATGTGGAATTTGTTTTATAGAGATGATGATCATGTTAATTTCCATTGCATATCCCCGTGGTGACCTCTGAGGAGTATGGTTGGAGTACAAATGTATACTTATGTGGAAAGGGTGTGTTTCCGTATCAAAACCAGGTGAAACTGCATTGAGTTCTGTAGAGTCACACTAACTCACCCCATCTTTGTGTCCGTCTTTACTTTTCACCTTGAGCAGTTACAGATATATATTAGTTCTTGTCCCCATAAAGTCTGTGAAGACTTGTAGTGTATAAAAATTATATGACATACTAATATTAAATAATTTGGAGATGATGACTTTGGAACTATTAACTTCATTGTAATGTAGATTTTTTCAGAAGATTTTTATAGAAATAGAATAATTATATTTAGTTCCTGCCATAGATCATGATGATTCTAGGTGTGTATGAATTTAGATTAATTCACTGAAATGAAATAATTTGCTTTTGGAGTTATTGTATGATCATTCTGTGTTGAGGTGTCATAAAAAAATAAGATGTTCCATTTTGGAGTTTCAGTTCTTCATTGAGTTGATTCCTCAGACCCTGTCTTGCCTTGATTATTACTTTTGTTGCATAAAGATCTTCTCTGCACAGCACTGGTGAGGCCACATCTGGAGTGCTGTTTCCAGGTCTGGGCTCCACGGTACGAGAAAGATGTTGACTTACTGGAGTGAGTCCAGCAAAGGGCCATGAAGAGCATTAAGGGCCTGAAGCACCTTTTATGTGAGGGGAAGCTGAGAAAGCTGACACTGTTCAACCTGGAAAAGGGAATGCTCAGAGGGAGCTTATCAATGTATATAAATAGCTGATGGGATGAAATGAAGAAGAGGGAGACAGACTGTTCTCAGTAATGCCCAATGACAGGACAAGAGGTAATGGGCACAAATTAAAACCTGTGAAATTCCACCAGAACACAAGAAAATAGTTTTTTACAGTGGGAATGGTCAAACACTGAAATAGATAGCCCAAAGCAATTGTGGAGTCTCTACCTGTGCAGATATTCAAAATCTGGGTGGGCATGGTCCTGGCTTTAGGTGAACCTGCTTATGGAAGGTGTCAGACTAGATGATCTCAGGAGCTCCCTTCCCACCACAGCCATTCTGTGAGGAGAATGAGGTAGAGGTGACAACCCTTAAGTATCTATTCGATTTATGTGGTGTCTTTTCACAATTATGAATATGTATGTTGCTTATTGTAATGAAGCTGGATGATTTTCACCTCTAAAATAAGGCACATTTGGGTCTTTCTTATTACCTTAATCAGCAAAAATACATATACTATTTTAACCTGCCCCTGTGATCATCTAAGGATTAATCTGACATCACATAACTAATTTAATGCAATTTCACATTACCATTCCTCAAACTTAGCATGATAAATTGGAAGCTTTTTTCCTGTTTGCATCTCTAAATTGATAAGCTCTTTCATCTTATGTACAGTTGTTCTTACAAGCTGAGATCTGTTGGAAGGTCTGACTTCCTTCTTTGAGCGGTGCCATTGATTCATGGGCTTCAGTACTGTCTGAACAGGATGCCACTTATGTCACCATCTCTAAGACACAATCCAACACTGACTGTCAGGCTTTCATAATTAGTTGGCTATCATTTGTTGATACTGAGGATGCTTAAATCTCTGCAGAAGCCTCCTGAACGACTAAGGAAAGCCTTTAGTATCTGGTAACCAGTTCCGTAGTACTCAAGGCCTACTGTAAAGAACGTTATTCTGAATATTCATAGGGATATGTTGCAAGTTAAAGAGACATTTGAGAAGCTGATTTGGTAGACCAGTAAGTTCACCAGAGCATTTGTGCTTTAATTGCCTGAGTTGTATGGCACTAACACACATGATGGAAATCTTTCAGGATGTACAGGGAAACCACAGGCTCTTTGAATCTTGAAGGTCTCCATTGTTTGTACCAAGTAGGGGAAGTTTTAATAACGGCTGATAACACTGCACTCAACTGCTTTTTTTAAAATCAAAATACTGTTTTAAAAATATTTCTTGTTGTTGTTTTTCTAGTTTTATGTTGTCATCTTCTTTGCTAACAAGGAAAAGACAAGAAAGTTTACACACTAATAAGGAGGCATTTCCAATACCACTTATTACTTATGATGCTAGAGCTCAGTATTCTTAATTTCAGATTGTTTAGTCTGACCGTATAGCCTCAGAATATGAGAAAGATTTTAAAAATGCATGAATATTACTGGTTTCAGTCAAAAGGAGAGTCCATTGAATTAATCCTGATTAATCACAAAATCCTTCCTGATTTGGAAGGGGAGATTTCCTAATTCTTTTCCCCATGCTTGGATTTGATGCAAAGCATCAGATTGAACTCTAGAACTTCCTTATTTTTCCTGCAGAGTATTGTGTTGTAAGGTATCTCCTGCTTTGTTGAGTCTTAGATATGTTTGCTTAGACAGGAGTATTTTGAATGAGGAATAGTTCAAAATGCTTCGTTCATCTTTGGAAATAAAATTCTCATGCAAATGTTAAACACTGTCAAGGAGAGGTAGAGCAAATCTTGCTAGATGGTCTAGAGGATCGTTGTAATCTGTAGTTGAATTGCTTTCAGTAAGTTCTTCTCAACTGCCAGATGCTTTCTAGTACAAAAAAAAATCCTGGTGTTTACATAATATAGACTTCACCTTGTTTCATGACAATGTAAGAGAGAAATCCAACCATTGAATGCTTTAATGGCAAAACTACATTGCAGGTATTTAGGTTTTTTTCCTTCATGAACCATAGATATTTCTATAGCTTTCAGTACATGTAATTTGAGAAGAAGTGTTGAGTTTGCCTCTATGAGTGGTGAATATTGGATATTATGCTGTGGCTCTGATCTCTCTGAAATATCTGTGCTACTAGAAGAGTTTTTAGTTTGTGGGTAATAGATCTATTCTTTGCACCAACTCTTAAAATTTTGTCTTGGCTTCTGTTTTTGTAATATGTAAACATGGTGTTTTAAAGAATAGAAATCAAAGGAAGAAAAACTCTCTTGTTTCATTTACAGAAAAGCCTTCTGAATCTCAACTTTAGGTTGCTTAAGATGTTTTTTCTAATTCCTTCTTAGTCTTCGGGAATCCCAGGAATATGTAAATCTGAAACAGTTAAAGGAGAAATATCTCTGAACAAGAGACACAACAGCTTATTTCCCACCCTTGTGTGACATGAATAATTCTCAGTACTAAGGGATCCAAGCAAATCTCAGTGTCTATCACCTGTTGTAACAAACTACAGTCAAACCTCCCTTTCTGGACTGAGCCATAAATATATAAATGCAGTGGTAGCCTAACTGACAGGCAGATGGTCAGACCCACTTCAAAGTATTGGCAGCCTTCTAGGTGGAGAGCAAATGAAAATCTCATTAGACAAAGAGGTGTGTTTGCTTCTTTATGAAATAATAGTAGTTATTATCATATCTGGATGCAGAATTGACTGAAAGTATGGTGAACAGATTAGTGAAAGTGTGTTAAGAAATGTTTGCAGAGGGCTTCTGAAGACAAGAGTCTTCAAATTCAGTGAATTTAGCGTGAATAGGAAGCTATTTTAAAACAGCTCCAGTAGGTGTTTTGCCAGATGTGAGTAATGGAATTTGAGGTACTGGTACATTGCCCACAGCAGCATGCCCCAGATGTGGCATGCACCCCTAGCACCTGCCCTGAAGGACCTTCTCCCCCTGTATTTCATGGGGTGGTTCTGCTGTTCAGGTGTCATAAATAAGATTCACACCAGAGCTGATACAAAATATGTGAAACCATAAAAATTAAAATAAGTATATCCACTAAACGGATTCCATTCCATTACAGTTGCAAGAGCTGGAGGTTGGCTTTTCAGGTAGACAATATAGTAAGCATTGCTATGATCAAACTAAAAAGTCTTTGCTCAGCTTAGAAAAAAATTTAGTGGCTCTAACATCCAGTGTTAATTTAACAAAATAACAAACCCTAATGTCCATACATGTAGGGCTACGTTAGACTAGTAGAAAGGGTGTTGCTTTTTTGTGTTGTAATTTTGTATACTTAGTAATTTGCTTGCATTATTTAATATCACTTAGACCTTCACACCTCTGTTCTGTCTTCAGGTGAATGCATATTCCAATTACATTTGAGCTCCAAATAACTAAGAGCATGGAAATGGAAACCAAGTTTTGAAAATCAAGACCTTGCTTCTAGTGCCCCTTGCATTAAATAAAAAAAAAGTCTATTCCTGTCCCAGATATTTACACTTAATATCCACCTGTTTCATCTCTAATGAATTATTCATACATGTATATGTGAATAGTGTATGTAAAACCTTTCATTAGAGAAAGAGGGCTTCTGAGTTCTGGAGCATATACCAATATCTCCTCCTCAGGTGTTTCTTTGATATGCCAGAACATCTTTCTACTGAAATCTTAATCCAAAGTTTCTACAGTGAAATGAGTTTTTATGCAGTTTCCAGTCACCATCAGAGAAAGCTTTTTCATGATCCCTGTTTCTTCTGCTAGCAATGGTATTTCATGTTTCATATATAATTTTTTTCTTTGCTGGCTGATTTCTATTAAAATCTGTTTATTGTTTCAGAAATTCATTTTGAAGAGGCATATTGCATTCCTACATCTCTAAGCCCTCTGCCCTTCTTCATAGTCCAGGCTTTAAAGTGGGGAGGAGGAAGAAATAGGGAGAGATTTTTGTTTCTGAGGATGTCAGGCCTCAGGAGTATCCCAGCTGCACGGTCATGGCAGGGAAACATGTTTGGATAGTGCTGCTGCCTGATAACAAACAGGCAGAAGCAGCATCGGGAGGGCATGGAGAGACCAAACTACTTAGATTCCATTTTTTAGTTTTTACAGTGTAGTTGTTGATACCAGCAAAGTGCTTATTACACCTTCAGTTTGAATATTGCTTGCTGATTCGTTGCTTGTGCAGTCACCGAGCTGCTCCCTCCACCTCCACATCTGCCACCTCCTCCCTCCTGGCCTTCCCTTCCTCCTTCTCTCCCTCTCACCAGCCTTCCCAGCTCTGACCTTCCTAATTCTAGCTCTAGATTTCTCTTTAATACTTAATCCCTATCCAGATACTCGTACGCATATTTATTCAAATTCTGGCACCATCCCCATTTTCCTTAGCTCTGTGTTTCCTCTTACAGATTTGATTCAACAGCAGTATGGGCCCTGCGTGTTACTGGTCATGAAAAGTTTACCCAGTAACCCACCTAACCTCGTCTAGTAATGTACAAAGTCTGTTCACTCTGCTCAGCGGCCCTTTGCATTTGTGTGTGTTGTCTCAAATGCAGGATATAGAGATTTTGAGTGTATTAACATATTTACAAATACATAAGTTGCTTACCATAATGGAAGGAAATGGTGAAATTTCATTATTTAAGTACTGGTGTCTAACTGTTTCAGAGTGCCCCAAAAATACTTTTCCAACTACTTTTTTTGAAGAGATGAGAAAAACTTGTTTTGTAGAGTTTTTCACAAGCTGTGCAGTATTGTAAGACCATTTCTATTAAAAGCTTATCTTTTTGGGTACTCAGCACCTTTCAGCTGGAATTCCAATAAAATGAATGCTTATCTTTCACCTCAGTAGGTTTGGGATTATGCCATTAATGCAGCAAATAAGGAATGTCAAATCTGTTCAGTAGTACAGATTTGCTAAGGTATAGCAGGAAAAAACCTGATCCAAATTTGGCCATTTTGTCCCCTGTTCTGGAAGAAATCCCAGGTTATTTTAATGTTCACTAACGTGCAGGAATTCATTATTCCACATACTATGGAACAACTCAACTTCAGTCTTGTTAGGAACAGGCATCCAGTTGAAGTAAGTTTGTTTAAGGCTGATTTTTGGATGAGCAAAGCAGTGCAAGAACTTCTTAAAGATACTTTATTATATGTAATAGAAACAGTTTTTCAAATTGTGGATTTTTATTCCATGCTAGATTGATGGAAACATTTTGTTTCAGATATCAGAAACTTTATGCTTAAGTACCTCCCATGTGCATTCCGGACAAATAATCATACAGGCTAAAATCTGTATATGTTTTCACAAATACTTTGCACTTGTCATAGAATACCTGTGAATAATATTAATACATGAATTATAAACTGATCTCTGAAGATAACTTTTAAAACATTATTTTACAAGCATTATATTGGACTACCTCTACTGTATAGACTGTTCCACAGGAAATATCTCTTACTGAATCACTGAAAACAGCATTTCAGTCTAATTTTCTTTGGTGCTGACCTTCTTTCTCTAATGTATTTACTGGTGTAAGATGGTGTTCACTGATGAAGGTATTCATTGCAGCTTATTCCTAAATCCATAGCAAAGCTTTTGAAGACTTGTTGTCCTAATAAAAATGTGAAGATTTCAATGTATGTAGTTACAATTTTTGGTCTGAAGTTACATTACCTACTTCTTTCAATTTTGAAATTATTTAGCCTCAGGAAGGTTTCCCCCCTGTGATGATATTTTAGAGTTTGTTGTCCAGTTCTGAACAGGCAAGGCAAATAAAAGAAATAAGGATAAAAATAAAAAGATTAATTAATAGTAGCTGTTTTTTCTAGCAGTCCAAGTAAAGTCTCCCAACTACCTTGGTTTGGTGAAGGGGTAATGGAAAAAGCCATCAGTTTGTCTTTTTTCCATATATATATTCTCTTTCCTCATTTGCACAGCACTCTTGGCCACCATGCTCATGTGTATGTGAGAGATGTCAGAATTTTATCTAAAACAGGTTGTCTAGACAACCCATTGCAATATGTGGACAAAAAATGTGAAGTCATGCCTTTAGGAAGGAAATGTTCAACTTGTGTTGACCTGAGAAGCCCTCTGATCAGGTTTCATATTCTCCCTGAGAAAAATGAGTTGTAGAGAACTTGTCCAAAAAGTTTCAGATAGTTGAGAACTGCTGTTTATTCTTGAAATAGTAAAATTCAAATCCTGAAGTATTGTCCCTAGACACTTTTACTCTTGATTTCTCCTCTTGCTCCCATCCTATACCACAACCACTTCTTCTGCAATTACACCAAGTGAAACTGAGGCCAAGTGGCACTGGCTTAGCAATGACAGTCAGTCTGTTACAATCTTTAGAAGAGTTCAGCTGAATAGAATTACAAGTCCACCTTTTGACCTTCAAATATATTAATACCCTGCTAATTTAATTAATTCATTTGGTGATTTCACAGAACACAAGAGATATATTTAATGAAAAAAGCAGACTCTGGTGAGTTGCTGTTTTGGGTGCCTAAGTAAACAAAATTATTTTCAAGTTTTTAACAGACTTTTCACTACCCAGGCATGACTAAATTTGCACAGCATGAGGTCTTGTTGGGCAAAGACTCCTTGTATTACAACTTAGACCAAGAAGAAAAGTTGATGAGCTTAGACCTGAGAAAGTAAAATTCACCCTAGGTTTTTTTTTATGTTTCTTGTATGAAGCCTTCTACCTCTACTTCCTGTCAGGCTTAACTGTGTTTTCCTCCAATTGCACTGAAGAACAAAGTTTAACATTAAAAAATTTATCTGTATTGAACATGCTTTTCTAGGTAAAGTCAATATCAAAAAGGTTTTCATGGTAGATCATCTTTCAAGTGCAGTATTCTACCCTTTTACAACTTAGGACTGAAGAGTTATAGTTACACAAATACCTTTTTTTTTTTTTTTTTTTTTTTTGTAGAAGTATGGGGGGAAAAAAGCCCAAACATGACACATAGAAGCAGAGGACTGAAAACATTGTTCTCACCCCAGTATGGAATGATTGAAGAGCAGCTTATCTAGATAGTTCTTCATATAGTTCAAGTCATACTGTACTATTTTATAATTTTACTACCCTGCTTATAGAATATATTTTCTCCTGTAATAACTGACATTTATAATCCAGAAGATTAAATTGGTTCATGTGCAAACATGCAAATTTGATAAGTACTAAACATTATGGAAACTTAGTCCAGTTGCAGTTGAAATGTCTGCTTGTGTAATGTGAGTCAGGTGAGGACATAACCTCTGATTTTTGCCAGTAATACTGGCCATCCAAATCTCTCTTTTTAAATGAGAAGTTTGTTGTTTTTCAGTTGGAATTTGTTTGTACTGTCTTGCTTTTGAACAACGAGGCTTATCTTGGCCTAATAGCCCGTAATATGAATTTTACTTGATTACTGTGTAAATTTATACATTGTAAAATTGAAATTATTGCCATTCTTATAGAAGGAGTCAGGAGTTCAATGTAGGAAGCTGTTTACTGTCTAGCTTGATTTCATGTCAGAGTGAGCTCAACTGCTGATCTGCAGTACTAGTCATCTTTCTGAACTAGCATGCTAATTTTCTGAGCTGTTACATCCTTGTTTTGAGAAACTACTGCTGGTTATTGGCTACCAGCTGTTGTAAGGAACTGTAGACCCGCAAAGTTGTTGTTCATGGCTTCGAAAACCAGTTTCACAATATCAGTCTATCATAGGCACTGAGGCACATCTGTCTGTTCTCGTTTCTCTACATCTTCTCTTGGCTGAGTGCCTTTTTGTTTTCTTCATACTAACTCATCTAGTTTAATGGAGAGTCCTTCTACTGGTTCTGTGATTTTATGTTCCTTCCATGTTTTTCAAACTCTTCTCTTGCTCCTAATTTCCAGCATCATCTGTCTGGCACATTGTGGTTGTTTTTCTGCCATTTGCTACTTACCTTATATTACTTCACTAGCTCCAAAAATGTAAATGTAAAATTTTATATGAGATTTTATACTCTTAGCCTAATCTTCACAATTGTAATAAATGCTCATGGTTGTAAACATGCCCAGTTATTGGCAGAGCATAAAAATTTACATATTGAATTTCAAGTGTGTGTGTGCCCATGCATTCATATGCATGCTGGGGGAGAGAAGTTGTCTGTTTTGCTTAGTACATTTCCAGAAGGGTTTGCAAGATAAGAACTTGTTTCCATGAGTGAGGTCAAGCTCAGTGTAATGATGTCTGAATCTAGGTATCATGAGTATCTATGTGGTGGCTTGCATTTTTGTGAAATAAATCTCACAATTTACATTGCATATCTTGCAAAGATAAACATTGGTGCAAAGGTAATCTCTTACATCTGCTTGGCTGATCTCTACTGTGATGAACTTTCTATATTTTATGGCCTCCGTGACTCTATAAATGTGAAGATTTTGGAGTGTTCATGTATTTGGGATTTGGTTCCTGTTTAGCTCTTGCAGGATCTCGACAGGCAACATGCAAAACCATTAGATGAAGTGGATTGTTCAGTCTTTGCTTTTTTCATTACTCACAGAGATGCAATAATTCTATGTTTTTATTATGTGTGTCTTGAAAGTATTCATCTGATTTTTGTAACTGAGTGTTGTAAGCTTTCCATGTGTCAAATGCCTTAGCACTTGACAATAGTTGTCTGGAATGCCATCTTGAGAAATTTTGTGAAAATGAATGATTATAATTGCTTTACTCTGTATGTAAGTGATTTTGCTGCTGTAGTGCCATATTTTCCAGTAGTGAAATATCCAACAGAGAAGCATTAAGAATGAAATGTAGATACCACATTAATTTTGTTTCATTATTTTAATTTTTAAAAGTTAACTGCTTTCAGTTTTATGGTGAGAATGTATTTTAAATCCAGTCTAGAAACTATGATATTTTCTTAAATGAGTTTAAAATGGTGAGTGAGAGTCTTGCTGAAATATTAATGAGTCAAGTGGAGGGATTTTTATTTCATACACCGTAAAATATTCTACACCAAAAAAATTCTAGCATAAACTTAATTTTTATAAATATGTCATATACTAAATTATTTACCGTAAGTATTTATAGTAAATATTAATTTTAACACTGTTCCTAATTTTTGTCATTCCACTTTATTGTGCTTAATTATTTTAGATTATAAACAACCCAGCTGATGTAGAAAAATATGTTACTTTTTTTGACTGGTTCATGGTGAATTAAGAAGTAGATTGATTGTATAAAACAAGCAAGTTGGTCTGCTGTTTTCAGTTCATATAAAAGTGGGACAGGATGAAATTTAATTGCATAAAAATATTCAGGAGTCAGGATCAAATATAATAGCTGCAGTTAGGATTCATTGTCTTTTTCTGAATTAATTAGGCAGGTAAGGTACCAAAATCAGATGGAAGAAGGCCGTTGTTGGTTATAGACATGCTTTACCATTTTCTGAAGTAATTGTAGACAATTCCATCTTTGGAGAAAATACTTAGAAATACTTCTAAAAATCTGGCCCACAGAAATGGAAATGATATAAAATTTATGGAATAAGTTCATCATTTGTAAATGATGAGAAAAGAAAAAAAAAAAACTTGCACAAACTTTACTGTTTTCCCCATGCTGAGGACATTTTTTTCAAGTTGTTTTATTCATCTAATAAAACCTCCTTTTAGCCTTTAACCTTTTTCCAAGCAAGTTGCTTCAAATTCAAAATTTAAAAGAAAATTAATCACATAAGAAATAAAAAAGTATTTCATGAACTACACAGACCTTAAAGTAGTATATGGAGGTATGGCATATCCTCTTCACTACCCAGAAAGGACAAAATTGAGTTTGAAAGGTTACCCTTTGGTGGAAATTGTTTACCCATGTTTTAATGGGTATGAAGAGTGAGTGTTTTGTTAAGAATGTAATTTAAACTAATGGTTGAAAATGACATTGACTGCAGTTATTTAATTGCACATTTTCCCTTCTAAATTACATCAAATGTGTATTTCTGTATGTTTGTAAAGAGCAATGCTTACTATTTTACTTCATTTTCCTCTTAGATACATAGATAGTTATTTGCATAAACATATTTCTTATAATATTTTAAAAACAGACCTTTCATAACAAATGAGAACTTTTATGAATCTGTAATGCTCCACATTACATACTTGCACCATTATATAGACATTTTATGTGGGAACTACTATGTTTTGGCAGCAAATGAATGTTTGAATATTTGTCTTTTAAATTTATGAAATGTGAAGTAAAATTTTTATATTAGCAGATGAAATATTGACTTATCACTGGACATAGCTTTATATTGTCTCCTGTTGTGTTGAATCTTTGCTTGCTTAAATAGTCAAAGAAATGTCCTGTTGCAAAAACGCAATGACCTGTTGCTTTCACTCATATCTAAACACAGATTTGGAGTTTGAGTATTAACAGTTTTAGTTCTGTACAATTTGTGGACTATCAATCTTTCTGTTACAGCTTTTTCATACATAAAATAACATTTTCTGATTTGCATAATGATAAGAAGTTCTTAAATTGTAAAGTTCTGCAAATGTGTTGAATATTATTAAAGTTTTGTAGTTTCCTTTTTAGTCATTTTAAATGCTTGCCAGTAATGAGGATACTGTGACTTGTTTGTGCTGTAAGTTTGATAGTATCTCTTCACACAAATATAATTCTTTAGAAATCTAATATGTAAATTCCATAGTTTGAGATCTTATGTTATTGCCCATTTGTTATAATGGATTATCTAGCTGAAAAAATACCTGTATGGGCTTGGCATATCACAGAATTGTCTAGGTTGGAAAAGACCTTGAAGATCATCCAGTCCCACCATTAACATAACACTGACAGTTCCCAACTACACCAGATCCCTCAGCACTATCTCAACCTGACTCTTAAACACCCCCAGGGATGGGGACTCCACCACCTCCCTGGGCAGCCCATTCCAATGCCCAACAACCCCTTCTGGAAAGAAATGCTTCCTAATATCCAGTCTAAACCTTCCCTGGTGCAACTTGAGGGCACTACCTCTTGTCCTATCGCTTGTTACTTGGTTAAAGAGACTCATCCCCAGCTCTCTGCACCCTCCTTTCAGGGAGCTGTAGAGGGCGATGAGGTCTCCCCTCAGCCTCCTCTTCTCCAGACTAAACCCCCCCAGTTCCCTCAGCCGCTCCTCCTACGACCTGTGCTCCAGACCCTGCACCAGCTCCGTTGCCCTTCTCTGGACACGCTCGAGTCATTCAATGTCCTTTTTGTAGTGAGGGGCCCAAAACTGAACACAGGAATCGAGGGGCGGCCTCACCAGTGCCGAGTACAGGGGTGAGATCCCTTCCCTGTCCCTGCTGGCCACGCTATTGCTGACACAAGCCAGGATGCCATTGGCCTTCTTGGCCCCCTGGGCACACTGCTGGCTCCTGTTCAGCCAGCTGTCAATCACCCCCCAGGTCCCTCTCTGACTGGCAGCTCTCCAGCCACTCCTCCCCAAGCCTGTAGCGCTGCTGGGGGTTGTTGTGGCCCAAGGGCAGCCCCCGGCATTTGGCCTTATTGAAACTCCTCCAGTTGGGCTCAGCCCATGGCTCCAGCCTGTCCAGGTCTCTCTGCAGAGCCTCCCCACCCTCGAGCAGATCAACACTCCCACCCAACTCGGTGTCATCTGCAAACTGACTGAGGGTGCACTCGATCCCCTCGTCTAGATCATCAGTAAAGATGTTAAACAGGAGTGGCCCCAAAACTGAGCCCTGGGGGACACCACTTGTGACCGGCTGCCAACTGGATTTAACTCTGTTCACCACAACTCTTTAGGCCCGGCCATCCAGCCAGTTTTTTACCAGCCAAACGTGTGCCCATCTGAGCTACGAGCAGCCAGTTTCGTGAGGAGAATGCTGTGGAAAACAGTGTCAAAGGCCTTACTAAAGTCAAGGTAGACAACATCCACGGCCTTTCCCTCATCCAGTAAGCAGGTCCCCCTGTTGTAGAAGGAGACCAGGTTTGTCATGCAGGACCTGCCTTTCATAAACCCGCGCTGACTGGGCCTGAGCATCTGGTTGTCCCGCACGTGTTGTGTGATTGTACTCAGGATGAACTACTCCGTCAGCTTCCCGGGCACCAAAGTCAAGCTGACAGGCCTGTAATTTCCTGGATCATCTTCTGACCCTTCTTATATATGGGTGTCACACTGGCCTATTTCCAATCTGTCAGAAACTCCTCAGTCAGCCAGGACTGCTGGTAAATGATGGAAAGAGGTCTGGCGAGCACCCCAGCCAGCTCCTTCAGCACCATTTGGTGTATCCCATCCGGTCCCATAGACTTGTGTGTGTCTGTGTGATGCTGTAGGCCACTGACTGTCTCCTCCTGGATTGTGGGGGGGTCACTCTCCCAGTCTCTGTCTTCTGGCTGAGGAGGTTGGATTCCCTCAGTACAACAAGTCTTATTATTGAAGACTGAGGCAAAGAAGGCATTAAGCACCTCAGCCTTTTCCTCGTCACTTGTTACGGTGTTTCCTAGCAGGGGGTGGATGCTCTCTCTGGTCTTTCTTCTGCTGTTGACATACTTATAGAAATATTTCTTGTTGTCCTTGATTGCTGAAGCCAGATTAATTTCCAGCTGGGCTTTAGACCTCCTGATTTCCGCCCTGCATATCCTCACAGCATCTTTGTAATCACTGTGAGTGGCTAGACCCTTCTTCCAAAAGCTGTAAACTCTCCTTTTTTCCCTGAAATTTCCTAAAATGTATTTCTTTCCCAGTCATTTTCCAAGAGTATGCTAGAGCTTCATTGATACTTGCCTGTGTAAATTATTAGGAGACTACTTACTCACTTCTGATTTTTCTTTAGATATGTGAATGCTTGAGTAACTAACTACAAATCAGAAGAATACTTAGCGTGATTTTACAAGGACCTGATCCAGAGTTCATTGAAGGCTGTAGGAAAGTTCGTCGTGATTTTGCTGTTGGAAAGAATGAGGCATAAGAAAAATCAGAATGTCCACAACTGTTATTTGGCTACTTCTTCTCTTATTAGCTTTAATTTGGCAAAATATGTTAATGTCCACTTGATATTGAGTAGCCTCTAAAATTGATTCATTTTGGGTGTTGGGAAATAATACCATGAGTGACCATTCTGTACTTGGGAGATATTAAGTTCAGAACTGAAGATATAGTTCATGAAACCAGTACCTCTAGTTTAATATAAGGTTTCGAGTGTTTGAAAACAGTTTGAAAATGATCCAAATAAACTCTATTCTTAACTTTTAATGTTTTTGGCGGGGTTGTATCGTGTCAAATACAGTGCTTTCTTATCTCCAAAGATTAAATTTGTCCATTTTGCCTATGTAATATTTATATATGGACAGGAAATAGAAGTCAGTATCCAGATTTGTTGACCCCTGAGATATAATATTGACCTCAGTGAGTATTAACTTCTCAGATCAATAAATGCTGTTATTGACCTCAAAGAAAAATCAATAGTAGCTTGTTAATTTGCAAACTATGACTGCAAGAAAATGGTACACATTTTGTTCTTCATTATCACCTATTTATATCTATATTTTAACGCCTTCAGTATTTCCACCTAGAGATCATCATGTC
The DNA here is from genome assembly GCF_965140245.1 of Athene noctua. NCBI lineage: Eukaryota > Metazoa > Chordata > Aves > Strigiformes > Strigidae > Athene > Athene noctua. The sequence goes on from NC_134041.1 coordinate 57,096,883, forward strand.
AAAACATTTCAATCCCAGCTGTTAGAAGGTTGGGGAGACAGGCATTGCACATTATGGAATAACTGATGAGCAGTACGTGTTATTTCCCATATCTCATGAAAATAATACCGTGAACAGTTGTATATCACCTGTTGTATATCATATGTTGTTTTCCTTTTTTTGATAGTCTAGTTCATTTAATTTCATTTTCTCTGGTGCACTTCATCAAAACATTGCATAAAAGTACTATACTTTAGCTGCCAAAAGAACATTTCTACATGAATGATAAGGGGGATGAAAGACTAACTATGGAAAGGAGGAGACTGAAAGTGATCACTATAAAAATTTTAATTAATATACAGTAGATTTTTACTATTTGCATAAGGATGACAGGTTTCTGGGCAAGAATCTCTCTGCAGCAGTCTGAAATATAAATGTGTGACTGTATAACAAACAAAAAAGTTTTAAATGACAAAGTATTGGTGGAGAGGTGTTGTTTTGTATCATAGCAGGTTTTGTATATAAACACCGAAATGTCAGGTTTTACATAGTTTGAAATGCCTAAAAAATGCCTATTGCTGAAATTCAAATGTCATAACAGTTCTTCTGCATATATATCACTTTGATATTTAAACTTAAAAACCTCATAAATGATTTAATATTGCTTTGGCCTTGTTATGATCTAATTGCCAAAAAAGGCAGAGGCTGATTTTTATCTGGTCTGGAGAGTAGTGTTTTCATTCACAGAAGACAAAGCACAAGTCTGTCAGCCTTTTACAGTCATTAATTCTGTCTGATACATCTGCAGTGATCTTAGCAAACTGATTGCTATGTTTAGAAGACTTTTTCTTCATTAAATGACAACATGAGAGGTATTTCAATGCAAAAATAAGGCAATAGTTTAATTTTTACAGTAACTGTAAACCTTCCTGCAGGTTTTTTGCCAGTTTGATGGCTATATCATTTTGCCCTTTAATATCATGAGCTCCCAGAACTTCATTTGTGCATCCATGTTATCCTCTTGAGAGACAGAGTCAATGATATTATACTAATTCTGTAGATAGGCAGACCAAAGCATAATGAGGTTAATTTAAAAAAAAAAAAAAAAAAAAAAAAAAGAAAAGCAGCACCAAGCTAGATTAATCTCTGAGGTTCAGATAAATAAGGCCAGTGCAGATCTGGAAAGATGTTTGTGGTGATTATCTTTTCTGTTTTACAGAAGTCCTGAATGGTCAGGAAGAGCAGGCAGTATGTATAAGCCTATATAGACATTACAAACAGTAGGAACAGTTTCCTCACTTCTCTGATGTTTTGAGTCATCTTTGAGTAACCAAGGAATTTGGATCCTTCTACAGGAGACTGAAACAGAAGTGATGCAGGATGGTGGCAGGTTTGGGGAGGTTAGAAGGTTCATAGTCACACTTCAGCAGTAGGGAGATCGTGTCAGTTTTACAGTTTAGGATTATCTCTTTTTAGCCCACATAGATTGCAGAGCAGCACCCATTTATTCAAAGTGCCAAACTGCCCATGGTATATCAGAATTTTACTAGCAGAACTGGGAATAAAGTCTGGGGCAACCAGACAAACTCTTGATTATGAGCCAAATATGGGTCCTTGAGTCTGCAGACCACTTAATTTTCAACCTGAAAGTTATCTAGTCTGCTCAACAGTGCTACGGTGGCTGGATCTCAACATGACCCCAGGTCTCAGGATTACAGAAGGTGGTGCAGATGACAGTTCTCATGATGCCTTAATGGCTGCCTGGCACCGGGTGAATTGTCTGCTCTGGAAGTGTTGTCTTTAAGGTATACTGGAGTTCAAGAAAAAGCCTTATGTATTCAAACTCCCACTCCTCTGCTATGAACATCTAATGCTTTATTTTCCTTTTAATATTCTCTGTAATCACTAGAACTGTTTACTTAACTGATGGGAAGATTTTAGGACTGATACTAGGTCTAACTTATCCAAAAGAGAAGGAAATATAATCCATAATGTTTTAGTTTTTAAAAAGTCTTGTCCAAAATCCAGCTTATGTGGTACATCAGAAGGAGTTCAGTTTATAACTATAAAATCACTGAATTTAACTTCTCAATAGATGTCACTGACGGCAGAGTTACTGATTTCCATAATTGAAACGTTTTGAGATTTTGCACTAATGGTCAGTGGGGCACAAGCTAGTAATGTTATGAGATGAGATGTTCTGCTTAGCCTCTTTGTGAATTACTTTTACTCTCCACATTTTGCTTTATTAAGGGAATTTTCCATTTACGTCCTATTTTGGGAAAAAGTCTCTATGTTATTAAAGTATATAAAATATTTGATGCCATAAAATGGATCTATTTTAGTTTGATAAACTAGAAATATGCTGCACTGTGAGGGTCATAGCTTATAATACATACTGTTAGTACTTTTTCATTTTTCTATATTAGGAGATTAGTGAAAAATAAGCTCTATCAATTAAGTTTTATTGCAAAATTATCTTCAGATGTACAGCAGTGAAGATGATATTGAGTGATAACACTAGAGTGGATTTTGTATAAAGCAATTACAGCTTGAAAACCACAATCTGAATGAAAATATTGCTCAGGGTTTTTTGTAATCTAGCATTAACACCAAAAAACTCTTCCTTTGGAAAGTGCTTAAATTACCTCTATTAAACACAAGACATTCCTAAGGTGTTCATGTGTGCTATTGACTGAAAAATTCTTTACTGGTACCTGGTTTCACTGCTCATGCTTTGGCAAATCTGTAAAGTACATACAAGCATGTGGTTCCACCTCTTAAGATGATTCAATTCTCTGTTTATGATTACTACATTTTCCTAAAGATATCGCTTTGTTTATATGAATAACAGTTATTAATTTAAAATTATTTTATGTTAGATGCGCTTCAGTGCTATGAAATTTTCTGCATTCTTAAAAGCAATGATTTACCCTGAGAGAAGAGGCAAGCCTTTTTCATAGTATAAGGTAATACATATAGTCACAAATGTTTCCTTGACATGTTATTCTGGAGCTGAAGGTACATTGAGCTTCAAAATTAATTTTAAGAACTTCAAAAGTGAATTGTTTAATTCTGCTCATAATGAATGAAATCTATCTGAATGCTCAAATTATTCCTATTGTAATGTTCCATTCTGCCATCCCACCTTTGGTGGAACAGGCAGCCCCTCAAAACACGTAAACAACTGTTAATTTAGAAAAAACAAATTGTTCAAGAGCTGCAAAGCAGTTCAGTCCCTGTTTATGGCATAGGGAATTTAGCATGTAGCATTCATTACTTGTTTTGGAATAGCATACTTCAAAATGTTGTATTGAGTGCATGTACAAGTGCATCTATTACAAGTAACTCTGTAGAACACCCAATTTGGAATGAACTGAACAGTACCTTAAGGAGGGTCAAATATTTTCAGAAGTGTATCAGTTGTACTCCATTGTTTCATTGTGGATAAATAGTTTGTGGCTCTGACCAAATCTCCAGTGATGCCAGCATGAATCAAGACAATTGAGTCAAGTGGTTACAGGTTTCCATCCTTTCAAATTGATCAAATTGAAATAGCCCATTAGGAATTGATTTAAATCAGTTTAGATAAGCTCAGTCTTAGTCCTGGCCCTTGAGGCTTTGGCTACTGAAAGTTCACTTGAAGCTGGACGTATACCAGCTCCACAGGCCATCAACTTTATTAGTGTGGAGATAAGCTGATTAGATCTTGTCAATCAAAGGTGCCAATATCTCAATTGAGTGTCTCTCCCAGTCTTTCTCTCCTTCTTTGTTGCCCGCTTCAATGCCTTAAAAAAAAAAAAAAAAAAAAAGAGCAGGAGCAAGCAAGAGAGAGATGTGTGGTATGCATCCCCCTGGTTGTCACCAAGCAGGGTGCAAGGGTACTGTGATGATGTGATGACTATATTAAAGAGGACATCAATTTGTTTTAAAGTGTTTTGATTTTTTATGGTGGCATTAAGGGAGAGAACATTGTGGTTGCAGCTTTACTAGAAAGCAAAGAGTTCTAGAAGGAAAAAAAAAAAAAAAAGTGTTTCTTTGAAACCTACCGGGTCTTTGAGTCTTGCTGTGCCAATGGGCGCTTAAGTGCTCCTGTAACTGGCATACTCTGATCCACCACCAGCTTAGGTACTATTCTTCTCTCCAAATTATTCATTTATATAAAATAAAAGGATTTGTGGATGTTTAATCCTTGCAGAAGTAATTTTAAATATTTGTTAAATATAGCCTGTTTGGGAAATGTCTGGTTATACCAATAATGAGCATGATATATTGTAACAGTCTGGGAAATTGCAGCATGAATTAAGGTCAGGTTAGAACATACACAGTGACCCTTTCTCTGAAAATGAAGATATGCATGCATTGAATAAATACATGCAGATATTTGCATCTCTGCTTTGTAGAGGAAAAAACGGATAAACAGAACATCAGCTGTAAAAATCTAATAGTGCAGTGTTTCAGCTTTAGTCTTCATCATATAGTTAAAGATGGTATAGAGGAAAACTGGGCTTTTGTTCTTCACATCTGAAGTTTGCTCACACCATGCCTCCCTCATACTTCAAATGCAAACAACAGAAGCCCGTCCTTTTCTTCCATCACCCTACACTCACCACCCAATGAAGGCTGGAGCTACAATGCTGCAGAACTACATTGCCACACTGGATTATCTCTTTATCAGTTATTCTTCACTCCACTGTATCAATTTTCCGCTAACCAATCAAACACTCCTCTTAGAAAAGACTGTTTTACTATTTCTTCTAGATAAATGTATTTATAGCTACACCAATCCACACAGGCAACTCATGTGCTACATGTCTTCAGGACAGAATGGGAATTGCTTGCTCCTTCCAGGAGACTTCAAGTGTGTCCCCTATAGTTAATGCTGCTATTTGGGGATATTCCAGGAAAAACATCTAGTATTTGTATGAAGGTCTTAATTATTCACTTGGGTACTGGAGTTCAGATATGACTCTGTTTTATGTTGGTAACTGCAACACCGTGTATTTACATAGAACAGAAAGATACTCTTTTCTAATCTCACCTTTGCTTCCTGCCAGTCCTTCTTCCAGCTCCCTGTTCAGTTTGCATGCGGAGAGGAAGTTAACAGCCAGCTGTATCACAAGGAGGATATCCTAACAGTAAGCTGTCTGCATTATTCAAGTAGGAGATTTCTTTTGCCACTCCCCAAAAAACATAAAAAGTTCTAAGCAGGTTCAAAGACATTTACATGGAAAGAAATTGCAGGGAGAATAGCTTTATCACCTTATTGTAGCTAATTAGTATTCCTTCATGTTTAGATAGATGGGGTTGTTGAGCTGGGGTGTTTTGGTTTGTTTTTATTTAATACACCATTAACAGCTCTTATGCTGCAGTTACAGTCAATCGGAAGCAAATGTGTTTTTGAGAAGTTATTGAGGAAAGTCTGTCTAGCAGACCACTAATCAAATGGCGCACCTTTTTCTTCCAGCTACTCCCCATATTGAAATCACTATCTCATTGTTTAAAATCTCCTTTTGAAGGTTAAAAATAAATGTATTGGAGTTCCAGCTTGCCCTTTGATTGATCTGCCTTACTTTCATTAGTTGTATTTTTTCAAGCTGATGTTTGTTTCTAATGCCACAATCTCTGAAAACCCATTTTTTTACTGGTTGTGTGGGACTGTATCAACAGTACAAAAAATATGGTGATAATATTTTATAATAATCTAGTATTTCATAATAGACTGGATAGTGTGGTCATGACTTACAAAATAATTTGTACGTTATTAAACATAGGGTGTGAAATTTCATAGCCTGAAATTATAGATAGATGGAACATATGTTTTGTCTTGGCAATTCTGAGAGTGTTAAATAACATTTTTACCTCTTCTTTCAATCAAGTAGCAAGTGGAGAATCTGAGCTCTGTCTTGATGGCTGAGTCTAACATAATTTTATTGCTGTGTTTATTTCAGCAGACCCTTCAGTTAATACTTAAATTCAGCTTAGTATAGGCTGTAGATGAGAGTAAATAATATTTCTAGAAATATGCATTAGCCAAATAAGCAGGGATTTTTGGCAATTTTTTACTTCAGGGTTACAATTGCTACTGAAGTTATTTGAAGTTTGCATCATATGTGTACTGTATTTGGGGATGAGTGTGCCTAATGAAAATTATATATGCTTGTAAACATCCTCCCATTGTTATTTAATAAAAGAAAATCTAGAACATCGCTGGAAGGACTTGTATGTTAGGGCTCTCTTTGACAGCAGATTTGTAATGTTCTTTTTGAAAGTGCTTTAAAGTTATTTAAGGAGGTTCTGTAACTTTGAGGACACCATCTTGAGGGAATGTTTTCAATGTAGTGACTCAGTTTTGGACATTAAAAAAAGCTGGCAGTCCTTAGGCTTAGGGTTTTTTCCTTTGGAAGTTTTATTGTTAAAGAACCAAGAAACCCATTCGGTTCATGGCATTGTTACAGCTCAGATGTGAAACCTTGAAAATATCTTCATCAGTGTACTCTTTTTCCATTGTGTTTGTTTTTTTCCCTTTTTTTTCTTTTTTTTCTTTTAGATAAAAGACTTTTTATCACTGATTGTTTTATAATCAGCTAATAAATGTGTTTCACTGAGGTAAGTAAAGTAAGAAAATAAGAACTGGAATGAATTAATCTGTGTACATGTACTCCTTTCACAAAGTTCCCCAAGCCATCTTCTAGGGATAATATTTAGTGACTATGTATATGCTGATTAGTGTACAGAAATATATTGCATATATGACACAAGAGACCAGGTTAAAAGTATCTTCTGTGAACTATCAAACACAGAAGCAAAGATGTTTTGGTATTAAAAAAAAAAAAAAATCAATATTTGTTTTATATTCTTCCTTGGAGGTTAGTCCATCTTCAAGCATTAGAGGGCTACAAGCATCCATTTTCCCTGTTTACCCTGCAGCTTGCCAGTTTTCTAACCAGGGAAAAATCTAAATGAATATTGGAAAGTAAAGTTATGATTGCCTAAGCTTCCTTTTCAGAAGACTCTTGGTTTTAACGAATGATAGAAAATGTAATTCAGGAAAAGTCCTCACTTTTTACTTTTTAACATCATATTTTTGAATTGCGAAGTAACGCAACTCTTCTGCTTTTAGAACAACATTCAGATGTCTTTGATCTCTACATTTTGGGAATTCTTACTCACTTAAACACAATCACTTTCAGGAAAAGACCTGCGAGGAGGGAGGATTTCTCTTAAATGGGGGGTGTGTGGGGGGAGGTGTGGGGGAGACAACAAAAAAGGGAGAGACAGAGAGAGGAAAAATCTTTTCCTGTTTCTTCCCTGAGGCTGAACTGTTTATCACTCCATCCTTGTTCGATAGAAGTGAATTTTATAATAAAATTTTCCCTAATCGGGCTCTGTCAGTGAGGTGTCTTATCGTGGGGAGGAAAATGACACCGATCCTATCGAAAAACAGAGACGATGTCACAGTGTCCCCAATCACAGCTACTCAGCTTCCATATCTACCTTCTCCACAAACACCAAGCACTGCTTTTTCATAAGAACATCAAAACCTAGCGAAGTCATTAAAATTGCACCCGCGTAGAGTTGCAGGGATCAGCCGCACTAGCGCAAAATGGGATGTGGGAAAACAGACTCTCTAAATGTGCTAATTCCATTGTCACGTGTTTACGGCTTAATTTTAATCAGTTAAAAAAGCCACACATTGCAATAAATTGGCATTATCTTCTGTGACACCAGAGGACACAGTTGGTTCAAGGATTTAGTGGGTCGCTGGCAACAGTATATAGTGTTACAGACAAAGTATTTTTACGCTTGAACTACGGTAGCTAAGGTGCAATCCCCAGTTAAGACTGCAAACAAAGACTATAACCCACACAGTACTAAGTTCAACATGCAGACCACCTTCAGCCTGGAGACAGTGTAGAATGCTAAACTGAATATTGCTGAAGAACATTTTCTAATTTAATGGTTAAAGGTAATTTGTTGGCCAGTATAATTGAGGTTGTAGTTCAGTAGCATTCTCTTATGTGTCCTGCGCCATAATGAAGAAAGATCTATTGGAAAAATCCCTTTGCATTCAGTTTCTGAACTGATGATGCTTGTTTACATTGTGCCATTAGATTTCTACCTCAAAACTATGCATTGCAGTTTCTATTCCTCTACTCACAGAACTGTAGGTAAATCAGCCAACACAAACTGAAATGTGATAGTAGTAATACTGCTGCTTCCAATGAAAGGTTTATGGAAAGTTTAAGTTTTCTAATTAGGTAGTATCACAGGTCACATGAGAATTGTACATGGTATCTGTCTCTACTCCTCCCATTTTCTTTCTTTTCCTTCCCCCTCCCCCTTAGACTTGTTTTTTCACTTGAATATGGCTGATCAAAATGTTTATAAGCAGCAGGAGAATTATTTTCTGTAGAGCAGTATAATCTAACTAATAAACATCCATTTCAATAAAACCGTGTCTATAAAAGTTGTCTGGTTTTATTTCAATGGATCAAACATGAAAAATGTGTGTCACCAGTTTAATTCTAGAATGAGCAAACAGAAAGCAAGCAAAGAAACAGTTGGAGTAGGAATTCAACTTTTACTGAATAGAAAGCTCCTTTCAGGATGTGAGCACGTCCATAGCCGAACACAAATGTCTGCTTGAAACAGCACTGAAGAGCACTGCTAAATAAGTACACAAAGTCATTACTGCGAAAATCAAGATGTGTTTAGCGTAGGATGCAGGTCGTCACTCTGCTATTTCCAACATTTGATATTTTGGCTCAGACAATTTAGTACCAAGTGTCTAGCGTATCATTTCCATGCTTTCTTAGCCCTACAAGCTCTTAAAAAAATAAACATGAAAATGGCCAAAGAAACTATTAACAATCAGCAATGAAGAGCGTTAGCAAATAAAGTGAAATTAGTATACGGATCTCTTTTGCATGTAGAGAAATAGGGTCATTTGACATATTTGGAAAGAAATCTGCAGACTCTTTTAGGTGGAAAACAAAGGGACAGCATTATCTGAGCTTGAGTTAAATCCAGGATTTTTTCATTAATTGCATGTTTATAAAATAGATGCTAACGATGAAAAAACAAATTCCTTAAATATATAAAAACAGTTTTACACTCTACAGATTAACTTAAGCATAGATAAGTGATACTCAGAAACAAGTTTACTGTCTGATTTTTCTGAATTTAATATCTATTTCTGTGCTTGCAATTTTCTTACTGATTTGGGTTTGTAACATGATGCAAGCTATGGGTTTTGTACTTCTTACCTGTTTAAACAGCTTGAGTAAATATTCGGGGTCATTTTATTAGAATAATGGAAAAAAAAGAATTGAGTGCAAATATAAAACACTGTTCTCTTCTGTGTCTGGATTAGCAGTGAACTCTGCATGACAAAAAAAGACTTCTTTATGTCAGTATACTTGGCTTTATAAAGACCATTATGACTTTGTTCTCGAAAACAAAATACAAACATCTAATTGTACAAAATATTTTACTTCAGAGTTTTGCCACTACAGTTCTATGGATATGTACTTACATTCTGTTGGGAAGAGAGTGACATATTATTTTTTTAAAACGTGTTTTATTTTAGTTTTAAATCTGGCAAATTAGTTACGAAAGTGTTTCTTTAACTAAACAAACTGCACTGCTTGCAGATTTACCCAGTTGAGACCCTTTAAGATTATTCAACTCACTTGTAACAAGTGACATATCATAGCCAGGTTTGGGACATCCACTTTGAATGAACTAACTGGTATTTTAACCAGCCTGAAAATTATTATCCAGTTCTTTAGAGGCGTAAGCTGATCAGTCTCTGTCTCTTTCTCTCCTTCTTTCTCTCAAAACTCCACAATTTTTACAATCCACACTTAAATCCTGTGCTGTAACTGGCTTGTGATAATATTTAAGTGGAATTACTGAATTTGGTTGCTTTGAACTGAGTGAGGGTTTGGTGGGGAAGTGGGAGAGCTGGTTCATGTTAGATGCATATATATATATAGGAGAGTATTTGTCGGTGCTTATATTTGCATGTTTCTATGCTGAAATTCTTAGCTTTTAGATATGAGCTAAGAATTTACTTGTTACTTACAGCAGAGTAGTAAAATACACTGAATATATCACTTTGAAATCAAAAGTAAATCTAAGTAGGTATTTTGTCTCTGAATAGAACACAAACCAAGCAACATTAATGTACCCAAATGTGCATTTTAAAGCTTTGGAGGTGAAATTGAATTTTATATATATATTTCCATCCTGCAGTATCTTTTTAAAAAAGGATGAGTGAAAGTCATTGTTTCAGATCTAGTCTTAAAGAAAAAGATCAAAATAAGTGATGCTTATTTATTAATTCTGCACAGAATCACTTGAATTTCATGTTTTATGTTGTGGATAATTTCATTAATTTAGATACATAAGTATGCATATTGTATTAAAATAGTCTTTCATTTATCCAGCTCATCACTTTTGTAAACTGTAGGTATGTTTGCTTGTCTAAATGCAACAAAACCAGAGGGCTGGCACTCATTTATAACTATAAACTTCTTGTGTTATACTTTTGCACACATAGGCTGCGCCATTGAGCCACCAGTCAGATAAAACTGTTTTCTTACTTGATATTGTGTAATGGGTGGAACTAAAGATGTACTTAACAGAACTGGATATCAGCATCTTTTTGTGGTTGTTACCATAATGGAATTTGGGGAAAATGCAGCATGTTTCTAAGTACCTACTTGTAATGTTAGTCAGTGTCTTATAAATTTGACCCTATTAGATTTTTTTGTATCGGTAAATACGCTGTAGTTACTTTTTAATACAGTGCTTATAACACAGTTATTTGTTCTTTTGAAATGTATATCAATTTCATATTAAACATTTATCCACATACCATGGGTATTAATAATAAATTTACCAAAAAAGCATCTGGCTGTATTTAAGTAAGAGTTAAAAATACAATGTTAATAATATGCAAGTAGTTAAAAGGTGGTTTTCCTGAACAGGTTTTAAACTTAATCCATTTCAAAAAGGTGTCTGTTACTCTAATTAAAGTAACTTTTTCAAAAAGTGTAAAGATACTTTAATGTATATATATGTAGATATATTTGTGTATATATATACACACACACATACGCACACGCTTTTAATTTAGGTATTGAATTTTATCCATACCGTAAGATCAACCAATTAACCTCTCTATCTGTGAAAGGGATTTTAGAACTCAAAGTGAATATTATTGCTGCTCATCTAATTGAAGACGTAAAATGTTCCTGTAAGTCTAGGCAAAAGATTATTCTGTTCTGCTTAATTTGTAATACACATTAGTAATATATTTTGCATAAACACTAACCACATCTAACGTGGGGGGAGGGGGGCAGAATGTCTGAGCAGTGTGGTTAGTATTTTTAGTTTCCTGGGGTTTGTTGTCTTGCAGTGTTAGATATTTGGTATTTTACTTTTTTGAATCAGGGTACAATACATGAAAAATGTAAGCACATTTATATAAAATGTACAGTCACTTGATGATATGAAGGTATTAGAAAAAGAGGGACTTACCTTCTCTAATGGAACAATTAAACCTTCAGTTAATAACTGATTAGTGAGATAAACTTAATACTCTGTAGATCGTTGATATACTGTTAAAGATGCTGTATCTGTTTCTGAAAACCTTCTGTTTAGAATCGTGTGTATTTTATTTTTAAGTGCCAGTTTGTTTTATGCAGATAGTCTTTATTTTTTCTAACTATTGTCATTATAACTGGTTTTGCATGTGGCTCTGTGTGTCTGTGTTCTGTTCATGAATCTTTGTGGAGAAAATAGGTTTGTGGAGGTATCCATGCAAACTTAAATCATTCTTTGCATCTTTGAAATCCTGTTTCGTATTACTGTGGCTGGTTTTTCTTTCTTGTCATTGCGGATTCAGGATCCAACTTACCTGAAACAGAAATTCTGCTTGGTCCTGATAAGATCACTTTTTATGAAGCAGAATACTTTTTTTTAATGGTCATTTTCAAAACCCTTTAATATTAATTTCAAATGTTAGAACAAAGTAATGTAATTTTATTTTAATGTGAATACATCAGAGCATTATTCTGCCATTTTTATAAGTTTGTATGTAGTGATGTCGTAGGTTTTTTATTACCAACATATAATGATGTATTCTGAAAATGTGCTGTCACTTAAATGTGTATGTACTTAATTTGGTTGGGAGACATGCGTCTGTGATCACTAAAAAAGCATAGCAGAAATTACAGTATAAAGAGCAACAAACACAGTCATTAGGTTTGAAGTATACCTACCTTGTATATATGAAATAATTACAAAGTAATCAGAAACTCTTCCTTGTTTTCTACTATATTAAAGGGATGTTGTATAAATGTGGTACAGTGGCATGGGGCAAGATTTATTTTATGCCAGTGCAGCTGTGGTTAGGAAATCTGCAGTATATGCAGCTTGTATATATGTATAATGCAGTCCAGCAAATCTCTGACCTTTTAATTATTCTTACTATGTATTACCTTGCAACTTTTATTACCACAGTACTAAGGATCCTTGTCTTGGATGAAGAATCTGTTTTATTATTTGCTGTGCAAATGCAGGGAAAACATACTTCCTATGCCAAAAACCTAGCAATCAAACCGGGGAAAATAGATGAGGATAAACAGGTTGAAAAGGAAGAGAAGAGCAGTGATGATTAGCATCCTGGGCAGGGATCCTGATGCATCTGTGGCCTGCATGTGACACATTTTCAGCTGTTTTTTTTTTTTCCTTCTCACAAACATTATAGTAATAAAGTTTTAACAGAGGGATTGAGGAAGTTCATGGGGAGAAATAGTAATTGTAAAGGTAATAGAAATGTAATTGTAGGTATTAATTGTGAAAATCCTTCTGACTGGGATGAGCAGTGAGAAAGAGGGGGAAGGGGTATTTGCTTGCAGACCTGACTGGTGAAAAGTTAGTCTCTTTGGCTGGTTGTACATACTTGCCAAGAGGTTGACTGATATACTGAATAAAAATTGATAAAGTGCAGTTGGCCTGACCTTGAAAATGAAGATAAGCAACTGATATTTGACATGGCAGAGGAAGGGAAACTGGAGGTAGAAGTGAAAAAGCTGCAAAGAGAGGGATAAGGTGCCCAAACCACTAGTAAAATAATGGTTTTGTCAAGACCAGGGAAGAGATTATTTGAGTAATCAACGCAGAAGCAAATGAAATCCTGAATGGGAGATTTACATACCAGTTGATAGGAGAGTCTCTATTTCACTGTTAACCTAGAAAGAATCTACAGGATTCTGGACCTAGTCTAGTAGAAAGAACCTAAAGGTTTTGCTTAGATGATGCAAAACCAGCAATGGTACCACAGAAGAAGAGAAAGAAGGTAACAAGGAGAGTTGGGAATGGAAGAAAGTTGAAGAACTCTGTTCTAGTCATGTGGAGCTTGAACCAAAGGGTCGATATAGTCAGATATGTCCCTATTAGAGACAAGTCTTCCTAGATGGTGTCTTTTTTCTTTAAAACTAGATTCCACTATTGATAGTCTCCGTTAATTCTGATGTTGGATAAATACTTAACATCAGGAGGCTAGAACAAAATTGGTCAGCCCAGATTTAATGTGAAAACCTTCATCTGTCTCATGCAGTGTGCTAAGTAGTGTATTATGATACATAAAGTAGACAGGAAAGGTCAAAATAAAATTATATGTTTATTCTCCAGATCATCAGATGCTCACGGAAGGAAGTTTTTCCAGGTTTTGTTTTATTTAGGCAAATAACTGCACATTCTAATAAATGTGCACACTTTTTTCAATAATTTGACTGTAACAGCACAGTGCTTGAATGTTTAAAAGTGTGGTAGATCTAAGGCTTAGTTGTTGAACTTGTAGAAGCAATGATGCAATGTGTTAAAACCAATTGTTGAGTTCAGTGCTAGTGAGGGACTGAGAGATGCAAGAGTATCGTAACTATTTGCTGTCCTGGAAAACACTTGAAATAACTCCTCCAGCCTTATAAGGCACTGTGAGGTTTTGTGTATGTATCTTTTATATGTACACCTAGATGCATACAATTTCTCTCTTCCTTTTTTTTCCTCTCTGTTAATATATATGCATACATATGTACAATTCTTAAGTAAAGAAACTCCTGCTAGGCTGTGATTGTGTGAATAGGGGCATGGTTGTTTCTAATGAAATCTTTGTAAAATGAGGCACCCTTTTTTTCAAACCTGAGCATGGGCTTGTGTTCCCAATCATAAGTCTTGTGATTTTAAACTATATCTGAGAGAAGTTTTAGCTCCTCTGCAAACCTTTTCATTGTGAGGGAGCTAGTTTCGTAGCATGGCAGTGACCTGTTCAGTTGGAGTGTGATGACTGATTCTGAAGTTGGTGTTGCCCAGTGATCACAGTGGGGATGGCTTACATTAGACTTTGTAAGATGAAGAAAAAGGTCCAGTAAGATTTTCATAGGGTATTTACTAAAATGTTTTGGTTTGGGTTTCTTTCAATAATTCACTTAGGGCAATGACGTGTAAATGCTGCACAGAGATTTATGTAGCAAATGGTCTCATTCCTTACTTAAGATTTAAGTCCTGCAAATGAAGAGGTTTGCTTGCACCACTATGTACACACTTAATCTCTTGTTCCAGGTTTCTTCCCGTTTATGTGCTATTCCTAAGGGCCTTATTGGAAAGTTTGGATTTGCACTGTATAGATTCAGGTTCAGAATTATCTACTCAAAGTTTTCCATAGCCGTTGTCTTGCATGTGCCCTGGAGAGGGAGAGTAATTTGATAAGTCTGTATTTAAGCTTATCTCTAAAGTGGAGAGAGAAACTGCTGTCATACCTGATGGAGAAAAATGATTAGACATTGACACAGTTCATAAACTCATAGATTTTAAGGATGGAGGACTGTTAAATCATCATCTCAGCTACCGTGTAAAAGCAAGCTACCAAATCTCACCTAATTATTTCAGCATTTAACTCAGTAAGTTGTATGCATGAAAATATCTGGTCCAGAAAAACATTCACCATTGGTTTGAAGATAACGAGAGATGGGGAAGTCACCTCTTTCTTTAGTAATCATTCCAATAGGGAATCAGTCTGCATTTAAAGGAGTAGGAGATCCTATTTCTAATATGGATTTGCCTGGCTTCAAGGTTCCATCCTAAATTCTTCATATTCCCTTTCCTAACAGGCTGGAGACTGCATTAGCAAGTGGAACCTCTGCCACAAAAATATTTAGGACCATAAATAAACTTCTTTTCAGTTTTATTATGATAACTGAATTCCTTAAATTCCTTGTTGTAAAATAGGCTTCTTTGCCCCCAATTTGTAAATGTTTTCTGTAACCCTTCTCTGTACTCTTCAGTTATTCAACACACATTACAAAATATGGAGAGAAGAAGTAAGGCTCTTTCAGTTCAGTTTGGCGTTGTATTTCAGGGGAATATGATTCACAGGTGATTCACAATGATTATGCAAGACATCATGAGGCAGCTTCTGTGTTGCTTTTATGTTTCATGTCTGCCAAGTTATCACAGTGTGTCATACCAACTTTGGTTTTCTTTCTTTGCCTAACTGTAGCAAATGTGGTAAAGAGTCAAGAGTAAGATAACGTCTCCTGAGCACTCATGTTTTCCTCCTCCTAAATATGTGGTTCCCACAGCTGAGATCAACAGAAGAATAAGTCATATTTACAAGTATTATAAAAACTTCTGCAGACTATAAAATTTGGTACCACAAATGATAACCCCAGTCTGCCACTTCTGTCCCATACTGATGACACTGACAACTTCATTGCAGCCCTTAGTGTAGACTAAAGAGGGTAAAACCCTCATCTTGTTCATGCCTTTCCGATTCTCTTTCTCCTGCCACAGATCTATACTGTAATCCTAGGGTCTGTCAAATGGCTGCGACTCTGTGTCTCAGGTGGGGTGATGTTTTTCTTCCTGCCTATGAATAGCACTCATCCCTAGCTTTTGTATTATGATTTGATGGTGATGTTAGAGTTTTAAAACGGGATGTGGCCTAGAGGGCATGTGCTTCAAAGTAGCTCACCTACTTTCTCAGTGTGTTACAGTGTGTCCCTCTGCAGAAGAAATGTTGGAATCGAAATTTTTTTTTCACCTATCTGAAAGATTGATATCTGTACTACATACTGTGAGTTCTAGGGATCTGTTGTTTTCTGAAGCAGGAGCATCCTGAAGCATGTCCTGTTTGGAAACTTAGTAAGTTCTGTATGCAAGGTGGAAGAATAGGGTGATGGGATAAGGCACAATGTATCTTCTTTCAGCTGCATCTAATCTTTGTCGCATTGAGAAACAGCTATATAAGGAGATGTCAAACTTGTAGCAGAAATACAACTGTGAAGTGGGATTCCTGCACTTAGCTGTAGCAATTCCAATGGGTGATGTAGGGCCAGAAATGGTAATCTAATTGTTGGCAAAAAATTGACATGTAGGTAACATTGTCTTGATCAGAAAGGTCATTTCACATAAGGAAGTTGACCACAGAGGTCAACAAAAATAATGCTGGAGAAGAAGATTTGTTCTGGTCCTCCCACTACAGTGCATGAAGAGACAAATTATTTTCCTCTTTATTATTTTTTTCTTTGTCTCTCCACTGCTGTCAAAGTCAAAAGCTCTTACTGAGAAGAAGCTGGCTGATTTCAGCCTCACCTTAGGGAACTTCGTCATTCCATTGCTCCACAGACTCCATTTCTGGGCCTATGTTGGTGTGCAAGCAGTGCAACTAGCGAAATGATTGCATTACTGTCTGTTTGCCATACAAACTTAATATTTTCTCATGGATATTAATCTGTGATAGCAGAAAAAAAAATAGTTCTACATTCATGGGTGTGTAAATGTGAGGTATCTGTCCTACTTCCATCTACTTCAGCTTGCTTTCTTCAGACTTGAACATTTCATGACTGGCAAGAAAGTATGAAAACCTCTGGCTGGGTTATCACTACCTACCCCACATGGAAATTACATGTCATGTCTTTAACGGGTCAGAATTTACTTAAACTCTGAAATATGATGTTCCAGAAAGACGAGAACCATCATTTGTACCTGTATGGACATCTAAACTATCACTGAATTGTAATGAGATTTCTCAGGCCATCTCTCTTCTTTTTTTTCTCTCTGCTAGAACAACCATCTGTGTTGCTACAATACCCTGTAAAGCTAAACCAGGCTTAACTTTGTATTTCATTTTTTAAATGAAGCAAAAAGAAAACAATTTTATCCACTGGGACTTGTTTCAATTCCTTTCTGTTTGTCCAGAGCTTCTTGGTGATGTGAATTAAAGAGTGGAGATTCTCAACTAAGGGTGGCTGACACAGTTTCATTTTTTTACTCCAGGTATTACACTGACAGTGTGTGAAGTTTTGTGTGTTTTATTTCTAACTGTCCATTGCACTAAGGAAATCCAAACTGTGTTGATAGGGCTGACAGTCCCTTCATTAACAGGTTGGGTTCTAGGAACCCATTTTGCTACTATGTGACCTTTTATACCAGTCAATAAAGTCAGTGGATTTGTGCTGGTATACAACCAGAATAACACAGTAATGAGCCAGGCCCTAGAATACAGCAGACAGCAACGCATCAGTGTATTTGTCACTTTTAAAGGGTTATGGCAGCTTCCATTGGCCTATGTAAAGAAGTTTCTTACTTGTTGAATTAAACCTTACTTAAACATTTGATTTTGTGTGTGAATCATATAATCAGGATCTCATTACAGTTTTATATGAAATTTATACTCAAAACCTGTTTTAAATTGCTGCATTCGTAGAATTTATAACCCGCAGTGCTTTCTTATGCTTTCCTCACCCATTGGGGTTTCTCAAGGGATCTCAGAAGAGTCTATCCAGGCATATCCTTCATGATGCAGTGCTGAGGCACAGCCGGGTGAGCTAGGCATAGGGGAACAGTGTCAGCTCAGAAATCCATCTTTTTCAAACCAGTATGTTTTCTCTAACTGCATTTATTAGTATTACTATTTTAATGTATCTGTGAATGTCCATGTATTCATGGTATCAGGGATGTGGTAGCATGTGGTTTTGTTGTTCTAAATGCTGCTATTTGTGTCTGCAGTCATGCAGTTCAATCTTTCAGTCCTGTGCATTTACCAATTACCATTCAGGCTCTGTGCAGTATTCACACATATATTATGTAAAATAAAATAATAATAATAAAATACATTATTAAGACTGGGGGGGGGGGGGGCTGTGAATGGATTATTACAACTTGCCTATCATGGTAATGACACCTGTTAGAGGTGTGGTACAAAAGGCAGTGACGGGCAGTGTAATTTAGTAATTGTAGCTATTGTGCTGTATAGCTGGTCAGTTCACCAGGCAAGTACAAAGAAACCAGTGTTAAGGCTAAGCAGGGGTGGGTAAGCTTAATAGAGAGAGTTAGTGCTTGACTGAAAGAAACTTTTGGTGGAGGGCTAACTCCCAGGGGAAGGAGTTAGAATGGGTTGAAAAGAATGAACAAAAGTATAAAAATGGTACAGGTTTTCTTGTTTCAGTTCTTAAAGTGACAGAGAACTTCTGGTGATGAGCATGGCTTGCTCCGCTGGCCAAAGGAGGGCGGAAGGAGAGAAGGAAGCTTTTGGAAATACTGGGAGGGTGCTCATTTATTGCAGCTGCAGAACTGATGTAGGCCCAAGCTAGCGAATGTCTCTTTCTGCATCTTGCTGACCACTGCAGTAGGGTTTGGTAAAACTTGTTTTTCTCTCAGGGTAGTGATAAAGGGGTAACATGGTCAGAAGGTAAGTTTGAGAGGCTGCAGAAAGCCACTGCTGGTAGGTCATAAACTTGTGCCGTGGAGAAATCTATGCGTGCATATATGATTTGAGTGTTCATTTGGATGGCAGGCCTGCCAACTGCTAATATTTGAAGAGTTAACTGAAGTCTGAAAAGCTAACTGAGGTCTCCAGTGGCTTCTTTCCCAGTATATAGAAGCCATAATGTTCATGAAGATTTTTTATGTTAGAGATAATGGCGGCAAAGACACATGGATAATTTGTTACTACTTCCTTTGTAAATGTGTTTGCTTTGTAAGGTGGAGCACAGACCTCATCTTCCGTACCTTGGACGCAGAGGGTTGAATGCTCAATGCTTTCTTAAACCCAAATATCAGTTTTCAATCATTTTGTGAGCTAAAGAACAACACAAAGACTACACAATCTATTTTTCCCCTGATACAGTATCCCTGTAGACCCCTAATAGACCATGTAAAATGCATAGCCAGTAATTAATTTTCTGTTTCTGTAATTACAAGAGTGCTAAAATGCTTTTAGACTTCTTGCACCAGACCTATCTTTTTTTTTTTTCATCCAACTACTTTGAGATTGTCTTTATCTCTTCTCCCTCCACCTCCTATCTGGATATTTGATTTTCCACAGAGCATGTTGGTCTTTCTTCATGTGAACCTGTAATTATTGAACAAATTGTTGTCACAATGAAGAACCTTTTAGACGTTTATGAGGATGTATTAGAAAACAATAGTCTTCAAAGATAAGTAGTGGACACAGCACTGAAACATATTAAGGCCAGATTGACTCATTTAACAGCTTTGAGAGAACAAGGAAGTAGCCTGAAGTTAACAAAGGTCTGCACAGCAGGGCATTTATGCTAGCAAATACTAATTCACGTTTGCTAAACAGTATAAACAGATTTGCAGGCAACACCAGGCATCCCATTTAAAGGGATTAGGTGTGCCACTTGCCTATTGTCTGGGCTGAGGAATGTTGGGTGCTCAATATGCTCCTCTGCAATTAGCCCAATTAGGCAGACACACCCTTTGTGCAAAGCCAGTTACAGGGCACTTAATCCATTGATTGGAAAGGTAATATTTCTTCTTTGAATTTAGAAGATTGTCCCTTGGTGTTATTTGCATCTTTGCTGATTCCACACCTAAACGTTAAAGTGACCACGCATCCTGTGTCAGCCAACCAGTTGATAAAGTGTATTTGTTTTTTATAAACTATGCAAACTGGCCTATTGACTTTGTTGCAGTCAGCTGATGGAATGCTTCAAGAGGAAGGGAATACCAACAAGCTTTGTAATCGGAGCAAAACCAAGTGTTAATAAATGGGACATCCCCATGGTCCAATGCTAAATTCAGGGTGATGCTTTTTTATGTTCAAAGTGCGCTGCCCTTACTAGTAGCAACTTCTTTTTTTCCCTAGCAAGGGTTAAAAACACAGCAGAGGGTTCATGTGATATACATGCTATTATCACTAATTTCTGAAGGAAGTGATTCATGTTACACTGGAGCTGCAGAAACCCCTGCATTGCTTGTATCCTGCCTGTCATTCAGGTGGTAAAGGCCATTTCCAGGCTCTTTCAGCTGGTTGGAGGGTAAATACACCAGAGCCCCTCTGAGGCTTGGAAGGAAGTTAAAGAACCAGTCCCAAAAGCACCTTCCAAAAAAATTACTATAAAAGAAAGTTGTGTAAAAACAGGAGAAGAATGAGCTGGTATTCAGCCCAGTACTTACATATTGTCTTACAGGCATCTGAACTAATTGCAGATTATATGCCAAAGTAAAATCAAGTTTTGTGCCAGTAAAAAGGAGCTGAAGCAGTGTGTGTGATTGGGTGATCGTCCTGCACTCTCTTGGCCTGCTGTCTGGAGAGGAGAGTGGTCACAGTGCTGAGCTGCTGAGCGCTGCCTTCCCCAGGAGGAAAGGTTGGTGCCGATATAGCTGACAGCATGGTGTGTGCACAGGTGCAAGCTCAGGGAATCACAGTGGGATCCGGAGCTTCTGCAGACCTCCCAGAAAGCTGTTACCTGAAATAAAGACTCTGGAAACTGGAAATTAGTTTAGAGAGTAGATATTGCTTTATTCTGTGCAGGGTGCTAGGTGGAAAGCATCCACAAATCAAGTACCACACCAAAGAACTTCGAAGTATTTGTACACTCCAAACTACATGATTACATATTTTCTATAATGATTATTGGTTAGTTGCTTATCTCTTCTGTCCCTTACTGGTTAGTAACATATAGCGGGTTTGTTAAATTTCTGCACAAGTTCAAAGGGCAAGGGTCTGTATTTGGGCAGGGATCTTAAGCTTATTTACGTAAAACAATTTTAATAAGCTTCCATGTCCCAGGATGTTTCTCTTCTTCAAGGACAGTAGCTCCTGATTAGAAGTCCCTTAGTAATTATTGCTGACAGTTTGAAGAACAGGCTGACCTATCTGGTGCATCCAATTTGTCCTTGTGTTTGATGAGAAACACTTGTATGGGTAACAATATGTACCAAGTGGCCTTGGGTGTGATGAGAAACATTTGTGGGGCCTGCAATGTGCAATGAGAAATGGTTTTACGGCCTACGAATTCCGGTAAGCTCTCCATCCTATGCCATGGGTAGCAAGCATGTAAAGTTTAAGCAACTCTGAACAAGGCCTCTTGTTCAGGGTAACAAGCTGGCTGTTACCAGCTGTTTCAAACGTGGAGCCTACAGGGTCACGGTAATGGATTAGGCTGGTACAGGCTGATGCCTCCAATACTGCTGGTGAAAGCCTCACCTAATACATCCTGAGCTTCAGAGCTTCAGATCTGCCTATGCCCCTTCTGTCATTATCAGTACCTGTTCTACCAGTGATAGCATTTCAGAAATCTATCTCTAGCGATACAGGGACATCTTTGTTCAAAGAAACTGCTCAGGTTTGTAGAGTATCTTCCTGGAGATAGAAATACAAGTTCACAGAGCACAGATAGAAGAGATTTGGCACTGGGCTTCATTTCTTAAGGAAAGGGAAAGAATATCCCGTCTATGAAACTGAAGTGGGTCATTCCACTCGTGCCTTTCAGGTTAAAGTATTTTGCATAAAGTTATTATATAAGGTGTAAAAGAATGTTTCTTTCAAACAGACAAGAAATTGGATCAAAGGCAACACACCTTTTCTTGAGTGCAGCCTTTACTTCTCATGAAATCACTGGGTCTCCTGGGTGGGTTGAAGGCAAGGATGTGGCTACAGCCCTGCTTGTGGCAACATTCAACCTTCCTGGAGTCGGGCTCAGTGTTTGTGTACAGTGTTTAAAGGGTAATAGCACTAAACACTGCCCTCACAAACCACGGTAATTACTTCTACTGCTGAAAAAACTCAGAACATGAACAAAAATATCATAGAAAAGCTATTTCTAACACTAGTGCTGCTCTTTATGGCTAAGTGGCAGCCATCATTTTTTTCCTAAATTATGTGTTCTTTTTTCAAGCATTTAGATGATGCAAACCAGATTTTTGTGGCAGCATTATTGCTCATAGCCAAAAGAGCATTCAAGGAAACACTGTATTTCTGCTAAATTGCCATATATTCAGAACACTCTGAGTTGTTTATCTTTTTTCATTCTCCTGACGTATCAAGTAGCCATTGAGCCTGTATTTCTGAGTATAAGTTCAGTAATAATTTTAATAAAAAGTAATATCTGCCATCTACTTTTGGGGGGTGAGAGTATGCAGAGTTCTGGCTTTTGCTTTATTTTTAAGAGGAAGACTCCCCAGGAAAATTGTTTTTCCGGTTTCACAGTAAAACTTCTGTTTGTTTTGGATTTTTTTTTCTTACATGTAGTATTATGGTAGAAATTTTGTTGATGTAATTGCATTCTAGGTAGTGTTCTAGAGTTATTTTTTGATTTGTTTACCTATTCTCTGAACTGACACTTCTAGTTTAAAAAAAAAAAAAAAAAGATTGTGAGCATTCATTGGAAGAATGCTGTGGATGCCTTTTAGTTTTTCACATGGCTTTTTATTCACTTTGAGTGTTCCTAATAGTGTCTAATGGAGAGAATGTTCCAAAGGAAAGAAATGGTAACAGATAATCATGCAAAGGTATGTAATTATGAATATTTGTCCCAGGCATGTGAATATGAAAGTTCTTTGGGGTTCATCCAGTCAGCAAGTAAGAACAATAACATGAGATGGAGGTGATTAATCAAGTGTTGCAGAGAGAAAAATATGAATTACAAGTAATCAAAACAGTATCTAGGACAAATAGTTCACAGGCAATCCACAGGCCACACATGTTCACATGAACAAATTATTGAATTGTTTCAAGGTGAGAACATTTGTATACATGAAAATCTTTGTATGCAGTCCTGAATAGAAAAAATGTACTAATACAGTTGCATAAATTGTTTACTTTATGAATGCTATAAAATTCCTTTTTCGAAATAGACCATTTCTGTTCTGTCTGTAAAGAGTGGAAAGTACAATCATTAGCTTAGAACTGACTTCAGACTTTTTTTTTAATTAAAGGAAGCTGAAAGCCAGCTCTATCCAATGCAATATATTGTATCATTCACCTTTGAACATAATACTGTGGTTCATTTTAGGATGTTAAAACCTTGACTGAAGGATCAAAATAAACATATTTTTCTTTGTGGTATTTTCTGATTTTTGTCATTTCTGCAGTGCATGTCCTCTTGTTCTACTGCTTGGCTTCTGCATAACCAGTAGTATCCTGCTTGCTTTAAAAAGTCTGGAGGTTTTATATGGATAATTTTTATCCTTCTTGCTAGGCATTGTAACTTTTAGCTCAATAGCATTTAATTCAATTACAGTGAATTAAGTTTACCTTAGGATCTTTGGAGCCCCTTAGAGGGCTGATCTGATTAATTACGGTGCAAAATAGATTGTTAAAATAACTAGGTTTTATGCAGTTTCTCTTTGTTCTTTTCCTTAGCTTCTGTAATTCATAGACATTGATACAGGATGAGTAAGGTTAATGTGGGAGACATGTTCCCACAAGCTCACTGACTCTTCTGACTTTCCTCTCCTCCCCACTCAAAAATGGGCTCCCATGGGTTGGGACCGTGTGGATCCCCTTCCTGGGCTGTGACGTGTGCCCTCCAGTGCGATGAATAGTGTGTGTCAATCCCAAGTAGATGACTGGCAGAGGAATCAGGATGGCCATATGTACAGGTTGTTATGAATTTAGTAGTAAATGAACTTTGTAATGCAGACTACAGGCTGAAGTTATTTTTATTTATGGTTTTAATTGTAGCAACTTTTAATAGCCAAAGCTATAAAATATATCCTACTCATCATCAGTGCTTCTGATCTGTGTCATGTCTGGGACAGTAGAGAGCAGCAGGGTAAGGAGTCATGGAGCTCCTGACATCGTTATGCTTTCCTATGGGTTCACACGGGTCAGGGGTTTACTGGTTTGTGTAAGTGGCTGTGGTCCTGCTCCTGAGCCAAACCAGACAGACCTTAGTAGAGACATGGCATCTAGTTATACACTTCCTTATTTGACAAATAAAAGTGGCTTATACAATTCTTGGGCAGATGGATCCCATCCTTCTGCAACCTTGGCAGACTCACTGATAGGAAAGCGGACATGGTTTTGAGCTGAGCGGTGCAACAGGGTGTAAGGGGCACTTTGAAAGGAAGGGAGATCACCTGTGTTGGGCATGGCTTATAATTTTGCTGCATGCAGCTGCACAGCAGGAATTAGGAAGGGGAAGCCACCATGTGCTCTGTGCTCTGAGGGTCTTCGTGTGTCCCCGTGCAGCTGCAGGTTGTAACTGCACCCGTGGCCCAAGCAGTGGGGATGGAGGAGGTCTCAGCCCAGCACAAACAATTCACTAGCCTTCATCCTTGCTCACTTCTTTCCCTCATTCTCCAACGCAGAACAGAGTGAATAAAACCAGTCCTTTTCTGAGGAAAAGCAAGCTGGCTAATACAGGCTCTCAGTCTTTATATGCTGGAGTGGGGGTTTCCAAAGTTAATTCAGGTCTGTAGGGGTGAAGGCCAATATCAATCTCTTCAAACAGACCGGGGATTTCCAAAGCTAAATCAGGTTTGTAGGGACAAAGTCCAATGTAATTCTCTTCAAACAGTCTGTGCAGCCTCCAGTTTGTGAGAGATGTGTTAACGGGACCCTATGCATGTTCTAGCTCTGATTCATTTATAGGTTTTCTGTGATTTTTTTTTTTTTTAAATCTGCTATTTAAGCTCTGACATTTGTAATTTTCCTTTGACAGCTGGAGAGGTGGTGAGAAGGGAGGAGAGCTGAGATGTTACTTACTTTCCCCTTTTGGGGTATAGGCCTCATTTTATGGAACTATTGAAAGTTCTCAGTAGTTTAGTCCCTTTTTGAAGCGCAACAGAAAGTCACTGCTGCACTGATGTCATCAAAGAAAAATGAGCCGGTATTGAGCTGAAAAGTGCATAAAAAGTTTATGGATCTTTTTAAAAAGTTTTACCGTGAACTGCAGCAGTGGATATTAACTTGAACAAAACCAAATCAAGTGTTAAACCTTTCCACATTTAGATGTTGTAATGGTAACTGAAACTTTAAAAGCAGTGTTGAGAAAGGCAAAGTGCTTAGTGAAAGATCCTGGCGATGTGCACTGGAAGGGGATCCAGAGCGGGAGCAGGGCTGGGCTTGCCGGAAATCGATGCTAAAACTCGGTTAAAACTAGACCGGTGCCAAGAATTTATCACACATCTGTTTTGCCTTGATTTTATATTTAATTATCACCTGCAAAAAGTCTGATTTCCAAGCATTTATTATGAAATTAATAAAAGAGTTTACAAGGCAGTGCTGTAATGCACTCCAGGGTGTGTCCTGCTGGAATGGTGCCATTTCCGAAGTTGTTGAAGTTGTTCCTCATAAAGTTAGTGCTTCAGTTTGTGGTCAGCGCAGTACAATATAGAACAATATCCCGGGAAAAATACTGCATAGTTCTGGTAGGGCTACCTGGCAGAAAGCTAGCTGCCAAGCATGGCCCCAAAACATGTAGGGGCTGTGCATATAGCAGGCTTTATTCTGAGCCATGCGTGACGTGACATTGAAGTTATGAATACTTCACGATAATCACTGTTGTGCTATTTGCTCATTTCTTCTCTGGAAAATTCACACAGGAGATATACTAATATGTTAAATATATTCAGGATAAGATGCATCTTTATATATGTATATATGCATGCACATGTGTTTAAAACATTGAGGATTTAATGCTAAAAGATGAGAAAACCTAAAGATGAGGAACTCGTTTAAAACAAAATAAATAGTTGAAGAGTTTCTGAATCTGTTGCCATCTTTTTCTCAGCTATGTAGGCGACAGGTAGTATGAGATTAGGTATCTTTTTGAATGTTGTGGTTTTGACTGTCACTGTGTAGGACTCTAGTATATTTTGGTACATATTGAGCAATTCCATGTAGTGCCAACCCTAGGTTCTGTGCATGTCAGTACTGTGCAGCCTCTGTCAAGCAGCTTTTTTGTTATTTACTAGTTCTCTCCTTTGTATTTTTCTTTTTTTTAAAATTTACGTTTACTTTCCATAGTGCATCCAAATATACTTTCTTCCAACAAGTCAGGAATTTGATCCACTCAAAAATATAGGGTTATACTATATATATTTAAAGGGTTTCTATCAGTGTGTGGCCAGTATAGTTTCTCCTTGCCCTTTTGTTCCCTTTTTTTTTCGAAGGTCAAGTTAGTCCTTTCTAAATTTCTGTTGAAAGGAAAAAATATTAAAAGTTTAAGCCTCACAGATTGAGAAAATGTAATTAAACAGATCTCTGATACCCACAGTTGTGCCTATTAGTGGAATAATTGCAGGATGTTGGGTGCAAAATGTGTATGCTGAAGGTTCTTTAAAACTTCTGTTCATTATTATTATTATTATTATTATTCAATTAATACAGTGCCTAAAGGCTGCAACCATAACAAAGACTTCGCTGTACCAAGTATTGTACAGGCACATGGTGTGATTTAGGGTGTGGATGGATGATCGTGACCAATTCAATTCTGGTAGCTTCATGATTTGCTTCTCAGATGAGTAATGATAACTGATTATGTATTAATTACTACCTTGTTGCAATCAATACTGGCCTGCAAAGGTGGTTTAAAGTGATGTACTTTTCTCTGTAATTACAGTGATTTAGAGGTACATAATGGGCTAAGAGTTGATTACCTCATCTCATGCAATGAATGGATGGCCCAGGGCATGTAGCAATTTGATCAGCTACCTGTAGCCAGAGTCTTGTGACTGAACCTCTTAAAACAATGTACATGCAGTCTGGGAGAAAAAGACATGTTATAGGTTAAGTGCAAAAGGAGAAAATTTTCAACATAACAGTACTGTGTCCCATAATGCTGTTCCTATCTGACTATTCTGTATTTTTGTGCTTACTCTACTGGTGCAGATCTTAGAAATCACAAAAACCTCGCATCAGACCTTGTGTACTAAAATTTCTGCCTCCACTGTTCCAGTTGAAGAATTATTTTGTGGTGTGGTCCATTCCTCAAAGTGCTATGGCAGCTTGTCCTTTTGTGAAAAGCTCCTTCAAGCACCATATGCAGCCCAGAAATGCAGAAACATCTAAATATTTTAAGTTGGCGCCAAGTCATTCAGAAAGTATCTGGCAACATACCTACTTCTTTAGAGCGCAAGTGAAGTTACTGATTTCTGCCTGGAACCATCCTGAGTTGGCAAGCACAGTCACTCGCCAACTTAGAGACATGTTCTACATTTACCCAAGCTTTCAAAATATGAAAGTTATTCATTCATATAGCATAGCAGACAGGACAGAAGGCAACATCTGTATGGTTAAGGTTTATGAGGTCTGTGTTCAGATACACTGGCAGATTCCGTATAAATCCCCAAAATTAAATACTACAGAAACAAATCTCTCCAGAGATGCACGCACTCTGAGAACTTCAAAACCAGTCACTGATGGGTTTAGACTGATTTTTTTCAGGATGCTATCTGCTTATTTCGAAGTTGTTTAATGCCATGTCAAATAGATAATTGATTTGAATTACTTTTTGATATATACGCATTTCCAGTTCTGCACTGAGTGTATGGACTACTCTAGTTCTCCTTCTCCCATGAAAATGAGCTGTTTCTATTTCAGCCAGGACTGACTGTGGTTTTCCTGTTGTTACAGTCAGCTCCAAAAGTATGTTATGAAGTAAAGGACATGACTGCTGTTCATTCACAACTTACATATATAGACAAGCACTAGTTCTAATCTGTTATACTAATGAAGTTAGCAAATGCCTGTTAGAGGTGCTTTTCACACCTTGTGTCCAAAAATTCCCTTAGCTTTTCCTGAAGTTCTGACTGTCAGAGTTTATTTTACAAAGTCAAGACAAACATATGATGTAGATTTTTTTTGTTGATGCACTTGATTAATTTATTGCTTTATGAAAATTTAACTACACAATTTTTATCTTAAAATAAAAAGGACTAATAATGATGGAATCTATTAATATTGTTAAATAATAAATAATATTTTAATATAGATATCTTTTCTTCCTAGTTATTACAACCTACATAATAATAGTTCCGTAATTTCACTATGAAAAGTAGTTACCTAAAGACCATCTCCAGTTCCTTTTATTCATCTACTTGGAAACAAATTCTTGTTTTTTGCTTAGAATGCCAATCTGTCTGACACTGTCCCTTTTAAATAAATTATTTTAACGTTTGAGGTATAAATATGCCATCAACTTTGCTGTAAGTGTGGAGGCCAGCAGCAGAAATCAAGGTTTCATCTATTCTGTTCTCCAGAGTGTAATCTTAAGTAAGACATAACATGACTGAGTTTGAAAGGGACGATTTCTGGAAAAATGGTTCCTCCATTTGCTCAGTACATCTGTGTACTCCTTAACTAATCTTTCACTTTCTGACAAAAAGATATTTCCCTTCTTTACTTCTTTTTAAAATGTTCCAGCAATTATATTTCTTCTGTGAAACAATGCTTTAAATTTTTACCCAGTGGTTTGGAAATGGTGAAGAGTTAGGAATCCAGTCTGTTTATACAGAGCCTAGTACAGCTGGATCCTAGTCTCTTAGAAAGCAAATACTAATGTGCAGTTTTGCATACCATCAATTCGTTTTTTAAATGTTACATTTTTAGACTCTTAGAACTTTAGTTCTAAAGCTGCACAAGTTAGAAATTAATTGAATTAGAGCTTCGGATTCTGACTTCAATTTGTACTATCGCTAGTCAGGAAAAAATATTTCTGAACTCAGAAAGTTTTGTTTGAAATTAGATAATAAACTTTTATTATCCTGTGATGTAACTTGATGTGGAGTCTGGTGTAATTACAACCATACTGTCAAGTTTATGTATAAAATCTAACTGCTACTGAGCATGTCAATTGTTGAATGTTTTCTTGCACTCTAGCCGTTGGTGGAAGCTGCAGTGTACTACAGTGAAGTATACAGGTGTACATTAAGGCTGTTGATGTGCTGAAAGATACCTTTGTGGTAATTAGAAAGATCATCCCTTGTGAAACCACATATTCCTTTAGTTTTTACATGAGAACATACACATACAGTATTTTTTCAGTGGTAATGGGATTAAGATTTGGGGGGGAAGTTACAGCATAGGCATATTGAATTTTTGTAATGGAAAATAAGAGTTTTTATCTTAAACATCAAGGAAGACTACATTGCCAGTGTGAGGCCATTGGCCTTCTGAGGTTTTAACTAGCAATATTATATCTACCTATTTTTATATCTACCTTTATCCTGTGTGTTGTTACTTTAGAGAACATTGGTTTGGTTTATTATAGCTAGTGTGTTGAGTTGTTTAGACATCTGATGTGAGTGGATTAAGATGGGAATGCCTTGCTTAAGGTGTTTCCAGTCATGGATGCTTAAATGGTATGGAAGGACATGAGCCTGTCTTTGAGTTGTGTTCAGATTAAGTAAAAAATATAGAAAGGAAAAGCAGGCAAAAATCATGCAACTAAAACACTGGACTAGGTCTCAGGAGATCTGAGTTTGGTCCTTTTTTCTGTCACATCCTTCCCATGTTTGGTCCTTTTTTCTGTCACATCCTTCCCATCTGACCTTGCTTAAATCACTTAGATCTTCTACAGTTGTTTAAACCTTTTTACACAGTCTTGGTCTTAATCTCGGCTCCATATCTCCTTAATTGTACAAGTGGTCTAAAACATCACTGTCTCCATCCTTTACCTCTATATACTGTATATATACTATACTGTAAATATGCTGTGAATTCTTTACAGCAGTAGACTGTCAAAGAAAAGTACATAACACTTCTTCACAGAAAGTGGTGTAGATCTCACTTGGATGTCCAAGTATTACTGTAATATGCAGTAACTGAAAAAAATAATGGACATAGAGCATTCTTCTCCCCAGAATAATTCAAAGTTTATTGTGAACACTTCAAAGATTGATGTAATTTCCAATAAACCACAAAAGTATCAAAATGTGAGTAAGCAAATAATGACACCTTTCTATAAACCACAAAAGCATGGAGTATTTTTGTCTGTCTTCAGAAGCTGACTATAGCTAGACATAAGGTGAGAGCAGGCACTGTTATTGCCATTAAACCCTCAGTGCATCCTGCTTACATTGTCCGTATTAAGCAAATCACCAGATTCTTAGTTATGAGGGATTTTTTTTTCCCCAGGACACATTGCAGGAAGTGGATTTAGTTTGTTAGCTTTCCTTCTTAGTGTGTCGCTTGGTCTACTTCCTGGGATCTTTTGTGAATTTTGATTGAAAAAGTCACCCAAGGTCTCAAGGGCTTAGAACATTGACAGTGTCCTTGATCTTTCTCATGCTCTTCCTCTCAAACACTGTAATTGTGGCTTTTAATCTTTAAGGGTTTTATAAGTTTCTTAAAGGATGCCTTCTGTTTGTCATATATGTTGGCTCATAGGATAGATGTTCTGTGGCTGCTTCTGAACATGTATTT
This sequence comes from Athene noctua, assembly GCF_965140245.1. Classification (NCBI taxonomy): domain Eukaryota; kingdom Metazoa; phylum Chordata; class Aves; order Strigiformes; family Strigidae; genus Athene; species Athene noctua. The sequence continues at coordinate 57,127,556 of NC_134041.1, forward strand.
GATTGCACTGTTTCTTGCTATTGAACTCTGATCTAATATCCATTTTTCATCATTTATATATAAACATGCAGCCAGCTCCAATTACTTGTTTTTATGAACAGACCTTCCTCTAAGAACATTCCCATACTGAGATATTGAGAAAGTTGAGGTGAAGTCTGTAAACACCTAAATTTTAATCTAAGAACCCAGCCAATAAAACGTCATTAGAAGGACATGGACAAAGATCCCATCTTGCCAAGCTTACTTGTCAGAGAACTTCAGAAGATAGGGGGTAGGGAGAGAATGAGAACAAGGACACTGTAAAATGTCACAGTTGCAACTTTTGTTGAGTTGCTTTCACGTTCTGTTACTCCATTAAGTCTTGGGCAGCATGTTTTGAGAAGTGACATCTGTACTGAGCTCCAGTGAAATAAAATACGAGGTCACTTGCAAACCAACTGCAAGAAAGTATGTGCTGTTGTTGCTCCTCTAAGTCACGCCATTTTAAGCTCATTTTCAAAGATAAAATGTTACATTAAAAGCATATTATTTCTGTTTTCATGGAAATGCTGCAGTATGTGCTTTCAAAATGATGATTTATATTTGTATTCCTTTTTATAAACTTAATGTGTACAGGGATTGAGGAGTGAAACCTTAATGTTTGCGTGCTATTTAAGTACAGATTTCTAGTGTTCGTGAAACAGTGTCTGTAGACAGAAAATGAACTGAGTTGCTGAACATAACTTTTCATTCCACGTAGACGCATTTATTCTATGTGTTGTGTATCCACGTGTCTCCAGACACACAACTGAAACTTGCTTCATTATAATCCCAAACAGGATACCATAATTCAAGTGCAGTTAAGAGTTATCACATGGTTGTATAGTTGAGGAAACAGATAAAAAGCCCTTCTGTACAACTGTGAGGGGATCACTGTCTCAAGTGACAATGCATATGGAAACCATACATTTTTCTTCACCTGGTCTTTTTCATTTAAACCTTGAAATCCTTTGAAAACCAATATTAAAAGCACCTGTCTTCCTATCTCACATGCCATTGCTAAGCTCTTGAATAAGTGAAAGGATGTTGAGTATAACAAAAGATCCTTAAATTGACCACAGTGGTATATTCTAGTTGAGGAACTTAGTTAGCAATGACTTGAGTTTTCATAGAAATACATGGAAGAGGGTATTTAAGCCAACCTGCTAGAGTCTGGCCCTTCAGCTAGATCCTTCCTTCCATCATAAGCAAGGCAATGGAAGGTTATTCAAACTTTATAGGTGGTATAAGTATAGACATGGATTGACCCAATATGGCATGATTACCTTGGAGAAGGATTTTGCCAAATATTAAAATATTTAAATGTTCCTAGAAGTAGATGAGTATTATGTGGATAAGGTGGAATATCATTTTCAGTTGGGCACTGGAAACTTGGTTATATTTTGGAATTCCCAGAGGAGAAACACTGGTATGATGTCTAACAGATAGTGACAGAGGTGATGTCTAAATTAAATATTCATGCTCCTTCACATGGCTATTTGCTGAAATATTTATGTTCGAATATATTTCATTCTTTTTTATGATTAAAGTTTGCACAAAATATGCATGTTTGTTTATGCCCCAGAGATTAGGGTCAGTGGTATGATGTGAAAGGCAACTGATTAGATGCTACTTTGGTTTAACAATTATGTATTTATTTATTCATGAGGTTTCAAGTAAGTTTATAAGTATATTACTATTTTTTACCTTCATAAACAAAATCGTATATCTTGAAATCTCACAGATTTCTATTAAAGGATAGCTATTAGAAGTAAGGAAAAACAATGGATAATTGTGACAATTCCATGTCACACCTTGTAGTCAGAAATTTTTTAAAAATATCAATTCTATAAAGGTTAATAGTGGTAATTGGCAACCCTATTGATGGGCTTGCTTTTATCATGGTTAATTTTTTAGGTTTGATTAACACAGCATTATGATTAAAAAACATGATTGGATTTTTGCAGAATTTTCCCCTGTATTGAAGCTTACAACTTTCCAAATCATTTGATCACAAGTGTTTCTGCCGACTGCTTCTGGTCCTTCAGTGACAGATACCATTTTCAGATATGATCTCTGTAGTTCCTAATATCTAGCTTACATCTTAAAGCTTGCAAATTTGACTTATATGGCACTCCTAAGATCTAGTATTCCCTGACTATCCACACATCCCCAAATATTTTCACTTATTAACAAAAACTTTTTTGTTTTTTATCATAGTTTTTCCCATTCTGAATGCTGCTTCAAATATTTTCCAAGTCTGTGGCCTCTTTGCATTACCTTTTCTTGTTTTATCATGCCAGTAGCGTCCCATCTTCTAGCTCATCAGAAACAACCTTTAAAGTACTTTCTGTGCTATCCCCAACTCAGTTCTTGTCTCCTGTCCTTTACCAGGAGATTGAGTGCATAGTTGGTCCGCTAATGATGATTGCCTCCATCACCCACCCGCAGAGTGGTTTTGGCTATTCTTCCACATATAGCAGCTCAACAAAAATTGACTATGCTTATTTACTGTGGGTGTGATTTCATGCTATAACTAAACTAATCTAATGGTCAGCTACCACTAAAACGCACAAATACAGACCTTTTCATCTATACAATAACAGGTAATTTACTTAACACTTGGAGGGTAATTTACTGAGACCTTTTGATGTAATGCTAACTTTATATTTCGAGGTATTTACACTTACTGAACTGAAAATTTACCTTGCAACAGAAATGGAAGTAGGGATAATGGTCAGAGCCTCTGTTCTATAATAACTAGTCAGCAGGTACAGTGGAGGAGAATACAGCAAGGCATGGGTGAACAAGGGGAAAATAATGTAATGCCTGGTTTTGTGCTCTTCCATCCTGAGCTGTTGTTAATCCAAGCCCTGACATGAGTCGCTACAGCCCAACTGGTTTATCTAAAGTCTGACAAACAGGAGTAAAATAACTGTCTGGGAAACATCCATACGGAAGACTGCCCAGCTCTGTCCCTACTACTGGAAGCCATTAGATCAACATGGACACGGTTTTCCCATGTCAATCAGTGGGTTTATGGCCATTTTGATTCAAAAGTGTGATACATGATATCTGTATATGTTCCTCAAACAGTTTATAACCAGAAGTTTCAATAGATTTTGCAAGATGTTTTTTTAATGTTGATGTGCATTTTCATCACATTTTTCACCTAAATTTTACAGTTCTTCAAAGCTAATTGTTGATAAAAATTCTAATTTTCTTAAGTGGCATATGAAATTTTTATTCATAAGTTTATCATGTTGTCTGTCATTTCAAGGTGATTGCTTCTTCCCTTTTTGACCTGTTTGCTGAAAATCTTGTATTATTGCTATTTGACTTGAGACTAAACAGTATTCATAAAATACATCTATGTCTATATATTTCAAAATAATTTTCATCACTCTTAACAAATAGTTTGAAGAGCTGTATTACAAATTCCAGTGTATTCATTCATTCCTGTTATAGAGGCCAACTTAGCAAATTTTTTTCTTTTCACTGTTCCTTTGTCCGACATTTTGACTTTGAGACCATGGTAACATTTGCATACTCTGTTCTGAGCCTGTTTTCTGTCAGTATATCAAGATGCTGTCCCACAGACTTCATAAAATTAGATTATCCTTCAGTGGTCACCTCTCTTCTAACACTGGTTCCTATTTTTGTACTCGTCGCAAGAGTTAATATCGGGATGCTTCTAAGTGAAAGAAATTATGTAATTTGTGAGAGATTCTTTCAAGAAGGTTGTCTGATTACTGAAGATGGGCTACTATGATCGGCTACTATAATTAAGTAACTCAAGTTAAAATAACTAAAGACCAGATAACTTGAGTTTTAGCTCAACTTTGTGACTCAAAATAAATCACTCTCCTATAGGCTGAAGTTATTGCTATCCAAAGTTGAAACTTTGGTATTTTGTATGATTTCCTATTTAACTTGAAGACTTTCTTTTGACTTTACAGTGATGTCAAGGCTAAATTGAGTTCAATAATTTAATCCCTAAGCATTTATTTTAAGTTAGGTTCCTTCCTCTCCAGTGTCAGGAGACCAGTCTTCCTGGACTAGCACAGACATTTTTGAATATTCCCCTAAGTGAACATTAGCAAGGAATGAATGAGAACTGAGACATTTTGATGTTTGGAAGAGACTGAAGGCAGACAAAATATAATTTGCTGTATATTTTATGAAGGAGCACCAGGGTTTTACTTGATAAACAAATCCAAATCACTGAGATGAAAGCTTAATTCTGGAAATAAATGAGGGCTTTTTGTTTGGCAGTTTTTATATATTCTAGCCTGCCCATTCTGGGAGCACATTGTTTTGAATTGGTTTAGGTAGAATTTACTATTTCTTAAGCAGAGAGATTACCGTGAACAGTTCATAGTATTTGACAAAATTATTTCTTCCTGTAAAGGAATATTTTTCCAACACATCTCTGAAATACTGTCATCCGTTACTTTCCCTAACACATATAAGAGGAATGAACAGCTAACATGTACTGGTGGAAACCACGCTAAAGAAGCTGAACCCTTTTTCTTCACGCTGGTGTTCATGTTTAATATTAAGACCAGTTATCTTCCTGTAATTCCTACTAGCTTACTGAAGCTTCTGTAAAGAAGATTAAATTTTTTTACAATGGTGAGATGTTATGTGCTTTGATAAGGAAATGTTTCTTTTCTGTAAGTCAGTTGTTAGTAATACAACAATTATTTGATAATATTTCATTCACAATGGCATGCTTAAAATAGTTGCTGCCAATTCATTTTTAAGAAAATAATTACTTGTTTCTAACATCCCTAAAGAAATAATTATGTAATAAAAAATTACATGACTGACATATTTGTTACCTATAACAAGTGCAAGTATTCCTTGAATTTTTAAGCAATTTTGTAGGGTTTTATATTTAAATATTGAAACCTATTAAAATTGCCCATGGAGATTTGTGGGAGAGGTTATCTATGGGCCTCTGCTAATTAATTATGATATATTTTTCTTCCATGTGATTTGTCACTACTAGTCCTATAAGGACCACAGGAAAAATCATTTGTTTAATCTGACTGGGACCTTGTGGCATTTAATTGTAAGCATAACTGTGATACAATAAATCCAAATGAATTTGGACAGTGATTAACAGGGAGCTCCTTGATATGGTAATGAGATTAAAAAACTGGTTCCTAAGTGTTTCTGTGGATTTCATTAACATTTTTGCAACTAAACACTTTTTAGGATAAGAGTAGTTGCTTATTGATGACCAGTATACATTATTGGTTGAAAGTAACCTGCATGAAGATATTTGTTTGCATCTCTGTATAATGTATAAATATTTATACATGTGTTTCTATATGTGTGTGTGTGTGTAAAATGTACAAAGAAAATACAATATGGAAGACTTATGCTGCATTTAATTATCATGAACCAAACAAAAACATATCACAGAGTTAACCTTATTACATATATTTCAAGCATCCTAAAATGTATTAGTGAACTAATCACAGATATGTAGTTCCTGCTCTGAAAGCTTATTATCTAAGACACCTGCAAGTATTTAGACATATGCATAGCTTTACTACTGTGAGTAGTTCTACTGATTTTGTTTATCTATTTTTGTAGGATTTATGCCCAAATTTGTCATTACATGGCAAATTTACAACATGAAAAAGGAGGAAGAAAAAAATCAGAAGTTTGATATGGTTATTGAGAAAGCGTATATGTTGATCCTTTCAGATACTTTGTCATCACATTGCTAGAAAGCTGAAATTTTAAAGAATATATTTATAGTTTTGCTATTTAGCAGAAAACAATTATAGCAAAACTGTAGAGAAGAAAAAGAGTATTTCCATTAAAAGCATCAAACTGCTACTGGACTTCAAGGCAAAGGAATCTTTTTTTTTGTTTATTCTTGCAACTCCTCTTCTGTTTATTTTAGTCTTTTTTCCAAAACTTGGCTCATCTTCCCCTGTGCTGATCTTTAAATGGACTTGATAGCATCTCCAATTGTTTGATCATCTTTCCCTTCTTTATTCCTTTAATACATTGCTGAAAAAAATATTGATTAATTGGAAGACTGAAAGCCTCATTCTTTGTAACCAGCATTCATGTAGCAATAGCGCATTTTCATATTCTGCCCTGGGAAAATGCTTTTCCGTGCTCTAGAAGGAAAAAATGGTTCACTTCCTACAGCTTCTCCATTCCTCAGTGTTATGATTGCTAACCAGAGGTCACTGTCAGTTGTCATTGTAACTTTGTGTTTCTTCACCAGTAGAAATTAGACTGCACCACAAAATGGAGACCTAGCAGAGGTTAGTGTTTTGTGACTTAATGAACAAGCAAGACTTGAATTTGAGACTTACTGCCAACCCTCTGGGTATCACATTTCCCTTTAGACTCTAGCTCGGGCAAAACTTTAGTGTGAGAAATGTATGGTATTTGGGAGATTGTTTATTCATCTGTTTGTTTTCCGTTATGTGAAAGGAGGAGGATATAGTTCAGTTGGAAGGGGACCTGCTTAATACTCTCTTATGGGATGCTACATATGTCTAGCTGCTTTATCTGCCTGTGTGCTGAGGTTTCTGTATGGAGCTCAACTTAGGAGCTAGTGCTTACCTGGCCTTCCACAACCAGCAAACTCTACCAAGAAAGCCTGTTCTTTGTGCTGCCGTGTAAGTTTGTCCACTGCATTCCTTGCACCCTTTATTTCTTTGTGTCAGCGATGTCCTTAGCTCCCTCCTGTTTGTGCTGTTGCATGAAATCCTTAGTGAAGGAGCTTCACTGTGTCTTAGAGCTGATGTGATGACAGCCCTGTCACCAGCATAATACAGGTTTCTTGTTTCCATTTGATTGTAGAATTAAAGAAGGGGCTTTGAGGCATCTAACCCTCCCACAGTTCCAAGGCAGGACCCATGATGTGAGTGGTCTAGCTAGTTTAGTTTTGTTTTTAATATGAACTGCAACTTCATACTTGGATTGATTTTTATCTTTAGGAAAGAAAATGTAGATTGTTATACTAACAATGAGTAGACATTCGTGCCATGAATGGTGATGTGACCTATATTCTGTTGCTGTCCCCTGCATAGAGCTCTCTTTGCCTTCATTAGAAGCCCAGAAATAATGTTGAGAACTGGCCACAGGCAAAGCTGCATATGTCTTGTAGTGGGCTGAGTTAGAATTGGTGGTGGTGTCCCCTGAGCTTCCATGGTACTGTGGTGCAGCAGATTTATTTAAATCAATAAATGTAGGGTTTACTCAATTAAATATCAGAAGGCATTATTTGTATAGGACATTTCCTGCTATGTGCTGTTTATGTAGAGATTACTGCAGCTGTCCAACTTCAGCCCCCAGTTTGCTGCATAGCTTGTGTTACAGAACTTCCATCAGCAAAGCCTGATGTATTGACAGCTCCCATCAGCTGAGGTTTTGGTACCTAAAGAGATGGGATTTAACACATGCTGATGGTAGTGCTAAAATCTTTAGTACAGCAGTGGTTAACAGGAATGGTTAAACAGCCAACAGTCCATTGTTCTGATTGCAGCCATTAATTTGACACAATCTTCATTGCAGTGACATCACAGTCATTATTTCAGGCTGTTTGCAAACTCAAGAACAGAGTCATGTCATTACAGATTATTTTCATTTCATGTCTATGAAGATTTTCCTTGTGACTGTGAGAGTTAGAAACATGTTTCTGAAGAAAGCTTAGATGTTGCAGCTGAATACTACAGCAGAGAGTGAACATTGCATCAAATTTTGCTTCTGCGTTATCGTGGAATATGCAGAACTGTGTTCAAAGGTTGCACAACAACCATAGTCTAAATATGAGGTTTTTTTCTTTTTTCTGTTGAGAGACATGATAAAAGGGCTGTGAGCTACCTAGACCTCAGAGTTGCTTAATAGCTTGTGGGAGCTAGCTACTTGCCAATTTTAGAGCATCGGTCTATCTGACTTAACCACATGTAGACTTACTGGCAGGTCTACTCAAATCAGTGGTGTAATTATTTACTTCTTAAAGAGAAAACAGGCTTACATTATAATGACCTTACAATAACTTTCAGTTTTATGTGGAGAAAAATAAACAGTTGTCATTTCCTTGTTATTTTGAGGTTTAAGCCTTTACCACAAAGGTTTTAAATATTTACTAACTACTATGTTCTCTGAAATTTCTCTGTTTAAAAATACAATGAATTTATTCAGGGAAATCTTTCTGCTGCACCAAGCTTCACAATCTTGATTATAGGACATTATAAATGAAGTCTTTCCCCTCCATTTTTCTTAGTATTACTTGACTTTTAATTCATTCAAACCATTTATTACTTTTAGTATTTTAACTACCAGCTAAAATTTCAAAACATGAAGGCTATTTTTTAATTTGTAATACAGCCATGTTCCTAGAAAAAAGTATTTTTGGCATTGGAAGAAGAAATAAGCTTGCCAGTGCCATATCTGAAAAATTATTTCCCATCAAAATGCTCCCCGAGACTTAAATTGTGTTGATGTTGGGGAAACTGAGTAAAGAAGTGTTTACTTCTTTTTTTGTGTGTTAATGTTATTTTTTTTTAATATGACCCAAAGAGAAGAAAGGGTTCTCATTTAACCAAATATTAATTACTCTCTGTTTTTCCTACTTTGCCTGACATTGATTAGTTATTCAATTTTTCCTTTTACACCTTTTTGCTTATTTCTAGTGGTTACTCTGGGATCTTGAGAAGTCAAAGGACATTAACAAGAGATGAAGCAGTAGTTTGGCTTCACAAGGGAAGGAAGCAATTCTAGGACAGTAGTACAGCACTAATGGTCTGGTGGAGCTGGCCATAGGAATGATTAACTTCAGAAGTGTATCTGTAAAGCAAGAATTGCATCACTTCTGTTTCTAGTTTCTTCTAAACCTATGACCCCTGAAGCTACTCAGTAGTTGGTCTTTGTCCTGGGAAATGCCACCATTTCATCCCTTTTTATTTCAAATCAGAATGGAAAGTTAAAATTTCCTCTTTTTTTTTCCCTCCATTTTCCTCCATTTAACTTGGAAACACTGGAATGTTTTGTTTTGTTTGGAAATCTTGAAGTGAAGCTTTTCAGTGTTCCCAGACCATGTTGAACTATTTCATCCTGGATTGACCTTAACCTTTGTTATCCCAAATTGCTACAGGGCTCTGTGGTATTTGTAGGCCTAGGATGCATTCTCACTGTTGGTACACTGAGTGAGTTTGGCTTCCTGGCGGCAATACATCTCCATGAGCCATCACATCAGTTAGATCAGATGACAGATTACAGAATTTAAGACCTTGGATTCAGCCATTTTAGTTAGCTCTGGCAGAGAAAATGTCACTGTACGCCAGTCGGAGGTTAATGCACAAAGAGCTTTCACTATGGGAAGGAAACAGTGAGTGCTTCCAAATGTCTCTGTGCTAAATGAGCCAAGTTTTGGACAGTTTGTCTGATTCCTACCTGTAGCAGATGAGGAATGCTCACATATGTTTTGCCGGCTCTGCTGTCATGATGATGGCACCTCTAACAGGAAAGCAGGAGCCTTAGCAAGATACAGGGTGGAGAACGAAGGGCAAGAATCTGATAATAGCATCTTACATCACTGCAATCATTTGCTACATAGACCTATTCTCAACATACTGTTGGATAGAAATTCTCTTTTCTGTGATACTACCCCCATATGAAAATGACAGCACAGTAGCTCAAGCTAAAGTACCTGAGTACCAAAAAGAAACTTTTTGTATTGCTTCAATATCTAGTCTGTTTTAGCCAAAGGTGAAATTAAGGCAAAACTAAAAATTCTCAGTAAATTTCTTAACAGGCTGTTAACATGGCTTAGCATGAAGAACTTCACAATATTTGGAGTACTATGCTACAGATACAACTTAAATATGTATTTTCAAATTATAGCATTAAAAAAAAAATAAATCTTCAAACTTCAAAAACGTTATGCCTTCCATTATCTCACAACACTGCATAAGCAGAGGCTCCCCTCCATGAAGGAAAGGTGTGTGTGAGCAGACTGCTGTGCCACAGCTGATGGGCTCCGTCCAGCGCTGCTTAGCCAGACTGCAGGGAGGTCTCCCAACACTGCTTTCAGTTGAATGAGCAGCAGCATCCTCATTTTATAAATGAGTAAACAAAGACACTGAGAATGTCGAGAGCTGGTGTCAGGAGCATGTATGTGATATTTGCTTTCAAAAGCCAGGTATAGTAATGAATAAAATGCTAAAAGAGAAGGTTGGAGTATTTTTCATAAATTACATCTTTTCCATGTATGTAGATACAAAATTTTTATATCTAGAAATTTTTAACTCCTTAGACCTAATATTTCTCATGTTCATGGGGAGAAAGAGCAACATAACTGAGTGTGGCTTTGTGAATTTTCAAAATCCTCCCTAAAATATACAAAGGAACTTGCCAAACATATAAGAAATTATATAAAATTTATTTACACTGCTTGATCTCCTTTTAGTCTGGATAATCATCATATTGTTAATTTCCGGAAGTGACAGGTGCCAAGTATGTAATAGCAAAAGCTGATGGGAAAGCAGATAGTAGCCCTCTTCTGTGGTGATCTACTGTACTAGAGAGGAGCAGCCCTTGTTCAGCTGTGGTTTCTTTACATGTGATGCTCCTGTGGGCTGGAGATGGGGAGTGAAAGGGAAAGCGGAAACTTCCTCCTTTGCTTTTGTCATGGTACATTCTCAGTTTGTTATCCAAGATGTATGAATTGAGAGCCATATACTTGGAGCCCCAAATATCACTCTGTATGTTTAAGCATCTCAGTATAGGTCAAGAAGTATATGCAGCGTACTAAACTGGGAACTTTGGGGTGGGTGGTTGTTTTGGTCTTGGTAATAGAAAATGCAGGTCATCTTGGGTGGGGAAAGTAGGCATATTTTTATGCGGAGCCCAATACTAACAAGTAAATATTTACCTTGGAGCGGTAATGTCATGTTACCGTGCTATTTCATTGTAGGAATAAGTAAAAAGTAAATGTTTGCTTTTTAGTAACTGTCCCTGGAGTTCTAATATAATACTGTTTAAAATCTTTATTCATATCTTAAAAAGGCAGTTTTCTCTTTTTACAAAGAAAAGACAACAGAGACAACAGGAATTCAAGCTTCCCTTAAGGCTCCACCATGGTACAATTAGCCCATCCTGGAAGAGCAGCCTCTAACACTCTCCTTATTAATGTTTATTATATCCTCAGCCTTTCTGCCTCAACTACTAGCATGGCTGGCAGCTGGAAGGAATTTTGGTGGTCATTTTTCTAATAGGGACCTCAGTTCAATTGGAATTGGATTTCTGCCTCAAAAGACTTATCACTCAGCAGTGACTTGTGGCCATTATTGCCTTTCTTTGTTTCTGCTGTTGTCTTGTAGGAGACTAATGCAGAATCCTACTGCTCATTCTGTAGATCCCAGCCTGCCTTTTTAGTTACCAGGATTATAACAAACGACTGAACCAAGTTTGTCTTCAAGAAAATTGAATTTGATACCTTTTAGACTTGCTCTACATAGAGAAATGAGGTGAATTTTGGGTGTGCCAGTCACACTTAGAAAAAATACTCCAAGTATATTACCTTATTAGACATACTTTTTTCCTAACCACAAAAGACAGTGAATGGTCAGTCATCTTTGCAGCTATTGCAAGTGATTTGCCATGTCTTTTGACAGAAGTGGAATTTTATTTTAGGTGACTTAATCATGGACTCTTGGTAGGAGTGAGAATAACGTTAGCGTATGGTCTATGACCTTGTCCTGTCAGTGCTGATAAACCAGCCTATACATTCAGATTTCAAACAAATGAAAGTTTCTGTCAGTAATCCTGGGGGTGATTTCTACAACTTCCTTGACAAGAGTATCGAGACAAGAAAGCTTCTAAAAACTTCCTTGGAACAATGCTGAAAGATAAAGCTATCTGCAGATGAACAAGTTATAATGAGGGTGGATCCCAGTGTGGTGAGTGCAGCAAACAGTGGTCTTCAAAAAGACCAACAATGATAACGCCAAAAGCAATGGTAGGAGGATGTTACTGTGTTTTGGCACAAACATTTGGAAACTGGCAGCAAACCATGAGTAGGGTTTCTGTGCTGAGCTAGTCAGGAATTGTTATATTTGTGTACAATGTTTATTTTCTAAGCTTTATGGTCAACTTCATTACTCTTCATTTTATTCATTATTATGTCACTGAGCAGTAACTTGTTAAAAGATTAAAAGTTCCAATTGGTTGCTCATGCCTAAGGTATGTAAATGTTTTGCAGCTCCGGCAGTAATTTACTGACATTCTGGCAATTTGCACTTAAACAGTTTATGCACATGCATATACATGCACACAAGCACGGTGTAAATGTCTAAATTTTTTTTAGAAACCCAGTGCAATTAGCTTTTAGTATAAAGGACCTGATCCTACAGTCCTGATGCACATAAAATTCCCTTTTATTTCTTTGAAACAGACCAGTTTAAAATGCCTGTAGGAGAGATGCTAAGAGAAGGACATTGTTTTTTTCAAACTAAAAACAAACAATGAAGAGGCAAAATCTAATGCTCCTATAAAATCTGAGGTGCAACAGTTAGTACAGAATTTCTTTTGTTGCAGACATAATCAAAGTTTTCTCGGAACTGGTTTTTCAAATAGGTTGCGTGTGTTTATACACATGCCCAAATACACATACGTACACACAGTTGTAAGTGTAGATCTTTGTGCATGTATGCATATATATATATATTCAGGCATATAATTTCAAGTTTTACCTTTTCACAGTCCACACATACGTCTTATTTGCATCTAGCTTTAAAAATATTTCTTGTGAATAGTGATAATCCTTTTGTTACAAAATTGTTTGGATATTGATACCAGGTTGTTGTATCCTCAAATCTAATACAAATGCTCACATTTTGAAGCTTTATAGGCAGCAGTTCCATGAGCACAAACTTCTTAAACTCCATCTTGAAGACCAGGATGAGGTGTCAAACACTCAGAGTAATTATTCTGTCATTAGAAAACAGAAATTTTTTCAACTAAACCTGCAAAATGATGCAGCACTACATGAATTCAGATAGTATAAGGCTGGTGGTACGAGACAGCAGCCTTTTCTTCCTAAGATATATTAAAGATTTGGCCATAAAAGCAGATTTTTTAAAACTCATGAAGTGATTTTATACAGTTTGCTTGCCTTTATAGAGGCACCAAGCGTTCCTCTCTTTCTTTCAAGAAAACAAACAAACAAACAAACAAACAAACCAAAACTCTTCATCATTTAAAACCAGACAGAGGTCATATCTTTTAAGAGTTTCTGGAGATTACAGAAACAAAGATGTATCTTTAAAAAAATGAAAATTATTTAGTTTCATGACTTCACAGTATTGCAAGTAAAAAGTTAAATATATTTGTAACACTTACTGTATAATCATACACAGTACTGCTTGTCTACAAATATGGGATGAAGTCCTGCCATACACATCCTGTGATGGATGAAGTAGGAGGTGAAACTGAGTAAAAAAAACCTGAATGATACAGGTTTTTTATCAAACTCAGTGGACAACAGAAAATGTTTAAAGACTTTGGAAAAACGTTTTTGCATAGTTAAAACCTAAATTAGACAGCTGTGAACAAAAATTATGTAGACTGTGTATGCCACGAGTTATGGTGTTATTTGACCAGTCTACACTGGAAGAAATGGGTTCCAAATCATCGGATAGGCAAGACTGATCAATTGATGTGAATCACCAGATTAATGGAATGTTATTAGTTGAATGAAAGTTTCTTTAAACAGATGTTTTTGAAAACAAATGAGATAAAAATCATTTGTTTTCAGTTGACTAAGAGTCATACTTCAGAAATAATTTTATTTGAAGAATTGTCTGATTTTCTTTTGATTAGAGTAAATTCCAAAAAAATGGTAGTAAATAGTCATCAAATTTAAGGTATAATATGTATAAAAACAAGCAAACAGCCTTGGAAAAGTGGTAGTGGAGAAATGCAGTCATCCACTACAGGAATCAATTGATTCCTATAACTCAGACTGGCAAGCTTTGAAATTCTTTATGAGTTGATAGAGACTTGTGTCATAATTTTGATAGTCTTTCTTAGTGAATGGATACCCCAAAATTGCCAGAATGTTTAGCAGTTTATTAGCTGTTCCTGTAAATAAGGGAGGGAGAGAGGATGGGGAAATTTGAAGAGAATTGTTGTACTCTACAGATAAGGTACATTTTTCTCAAAAATTGTAAGGAAATGCGAAGAAGGAAAATGTTATTGCTTGATACATATTAATTCTTACACTGAATACCCAATTGAAAATGTTTTGTCACCTTTTATTAGCACAAAATTTCTTACATGCAGTAGAAGCAATTTGCTTATAACCATGATAACCTAATGACATCTGATAATTTAGCTTTAGAGGGATGAGTAATACCTTTTTATTTCACCACCCATTTTTCCCCAAAATTTATCAGCCAATCTGATTAAAAATGTTCCTTTTCTCTCCAATGCTCCTCTACACAACGATGGCATTCTCTCTAGAGGCACTTCTGGGAAGTGAAGCTGTGTTACAGGGTTGCACCAGAGTGAGAACAAGGTGCTTCATTTTGTGACTTCTGCCATTGTTTTAGCTTTCTGGAGTGTCTCTTGAATTACATACATTTTCAGTGAGCAAATGACTCTACTCTGAGAACCATGGCTCTAGTAAGCTTGCTATGTTTCTCAGAGTGTGATACTTATGATCTATTTTATTTGCCAAGGTTAGGTTAATGTTTTCCTAGATTAACTGATAACCTAAAAATAACTAGTTTTTATTATCGAATAAATACAGCAGTTTGTGAGTGTTGAATTAGATTATTGTTTGCTTTTTTTTTTTTTTTTTTTTTTTTCCTTTTAGATGGTGGGTTTATTCCCTCTGCATAATAATGGGTTGGAAAAGAAGGTGTAAGTACGCAGTAGCAAGGAGAGACAACATTATAACAATTTTTTTCAGTTGTCAGAGTTCCTCCTTTTGGCCTACAGAGGCAGAAATATGGTCACTTTCCCCAGGACATAAATCCTTTCTCTCTGATAAACTCAGAGACGATTCCACATAAGCTAATAGTGACTGGCAGGGGATAAGCTGTTCCAGGTTAGAAGAGAACCAAGCACTTTCTTTATATTGGAATGTAAAATAACTATTGAAATCCTGAAGTCAGTTGTGAAAATGCCGGGGATTTTTTGAAACTGGGATAAAGCCCACAGGGATTTGTGGCAAGAAAGGATTCTGCACTGGTCAGTGAAATACTCTGAAAAGTCTTCACGGTCTTCTGCATATGATTTGCCTATAAGCAGAATATTTCAGAAAAAGCTAAACCAGAAATATCTCTGCCATTTATTACCATGCAAAATAACATAAAGGAATGCAAAGCCACCAGAGAATTCTGAGAACTGAGGGTCCAACCAAGCTGTTCCTAGTGATTTGAAATTCGTAATCAGGTAGATTTCTAAGATGATCTCTTTTATCCTGATTCTGTTTTCCTACATTTAATTCTTTATGCCTCAGAACTGGGGGGAAGAATTTCTCTCATTTTTGGGTACTGATATACTTATTCAGCTGCAATTACAGGCAGTGGGCTAGATTCAGGAAAAGAGAAAGTGTTTGGCCTTTGTAGGGAATCGCTTATGTTAAGTAAACATTTCGGGAAAAGCACAACTTTTTGTTTTGAAAAGAGCTGTAGAGGAGTATTGAAATTCAGTCAGATAAATTGGTAGTCTCTTCCATGTCATCAATTTCTGTTGGTAGTAGCTGCAGAAATGCCTGTATTTCTTTCCCCTCATTCTGTTCTTCTTTCTCTGCCATGTCTTTCCAGCTTACACACACTCATATACACTCTTTTCTTTCTCGCACAGAGATGTACTGGCTTTTAGTTTTCCAACTTTAAATTGATTAGAACACATTAATTTTTAAATAAGTGTCACATATCCTTAACCAAGCACTAAAAGGTTGAGAAGGCTTCATGGTGTAAAGTCTGATCCAAAACTCAGTGAGAAGAATTTTAAAAATGTGGGCTGCCCTTCATTAGCCCTCATGATATCTCTTGACAGGCAATGTGTGCGTACGTTGCCATGCCAGGCCAGGGCAAGACCAGCTGCCATGCACCATTTACCCTCTGTCAGCAGCTTCAGTCAGAGCCCGGGCAATACTGTACACACGAGTCTGTCATGCGTCAGCATCAATTAGGCTCAGTTTGCTGCACTTGGGAAAAGCAACAGCCCTACTATTAACCATTTTTCTTCTTTCCTCCCCCCCCACCCCCATCCCCATTTGACTCTCCAAGCAAACTGTTTGATTTGGCAGAAGCATTTTCATAGCAGTTCTTACAAATAGTAATTGCAGTTTGTTTTAAAATAACTCACTAATTCAGATGAGTTGATTTCACTGCAAGAAATTTGATTTACTGGTACTGTTATTTAAATGAAAAAGTTAGATACAGCCTGTGCTCTTACAACCATTCTAATTTTCCCTTTCACTTATTATGAAGTGTTGATGTCTGCCTGTCTGTATGCATATATATATATAGACTTACATAAATACCCATGCACATGCACACCCAGATTATAATAGTAAAATTTAAACTTATCATAAGGCCAGTATACTAAAATATTTCATGAAAACTGTGTCTTCTGACCTTCTTGTATTACATACTCAACATGTTTTCAGTTTTTCAATTCTAGATATGCCTTTGCATCGTTGTTTTTCTGGGTATTGTTGTTTGAAGAGCAGGGCTAAAATTTCCCCAACTTCGTGAGAAACTAACATGTGTGGTCATGCCTAAATTTAACTCACTATTTTGTGGCTTTTCACCGCTATTATGGAGGGGGTGGGAAGCAAGACGACCACCCATGGTGAGTTCTCGTCAAGCAGTGGGGTGAGCAAATGAGTTCGCTGATGTGCAATGAGTGTTAAGAGAACAACCTCTTCTGGCAGAGTTTTCAAGCGCTCCCCCCCCCCCCCCCCCCCCCCCAAATTACAGCTTCTTCCTCTGTATAAGTATAGAACACCCATGACTATTTATATAATAAAAGAGCTACTGTGTACTTTAATGGATAGTTAAAGACATTTTCACAGGTCTGTATCCACATGGGATTTATAGAGACACATAGGCCTGGTCAGTTTGTAAAATCATGATAGCCCAAGAGACTGTTGTCAGATGTTGGTAACAAGACAGTGTTTGAAAGGAATCAAAACAATATAAATCCTGTGAGATCTGTGGCAGCAGGATGGGTTCTAATGGAGAGGAAGACAGGGTCGACCACCACACAAGAGAACAAGGAGAAGAAAGTGTTTTTTCTCTTTCAAGCTTGCAGCACCAGCAGGGGTAAGCAGGTTTCTAAAAAGAATCTCATCAGCGGATCAATCCAGTGTAACAGATGGAGTGCACAGATATTGTCTATCAGATTTCCATTGCATGTGGCAAACAAATACATTGTTGCAACTGTTAGCAGCAAAACTTTTCCTTTTTTTAGCATCATAATTACCAAGAGTTGAAAAGAACTGTGGGTTAATGATTTCCTAACAATAACTATAGGGGGTTTGGTGGATAGTAACTTCCCCAAGGAATACATTAGCAGGAGATATAAAGTCACTGAGCATCTTGAATGGAAGGGTTTGGATCCACAGAAATAACTGCCTAAAGAGCATTTTGAAAAGTCGAAATTTTCCTACAAGAGCGAGGCTGGACTGGATCTTCATCTGCTGTAACTGGCAGGTTTGCACTGCAAACCAGTCCATATTGGTTTTGGGCTTTGTTGCCTTTTTAAAGACATTTGCAAGAAAAATATTTGGAAGGGCTAAGAACAATTAAGTGTGCATGCACAGTTACAACTGTAAGAGGCAAGGTGTGAGGCTATGAATTAATTTCCCAGTGTTATTGCTGTTATTAATTAGATGTTAATTTTGTTAAGTCTTGATGCAGATATCAAAGTCTGGATGCAAATGTCAGAGTGCTTTGGGTTGGAAGGAACCTTTTAAATATCATCTAGTCCAAATCCCAAATATGTAATGGGTCTCTCAGCAACTTCTGCATTATTTCATTAATCCTGGAACAAAGAGAATGAAAGTGAAGTGGTAGCTCTGGAGATGGGCTAATGACTGCATGGCACTCTTAGTGTTGGTCTGAGTGCCATAGGTTTAGAAGTGATGGGTATCATGGATTAATAAGATTTTAATAAGAACATAAGTCACAATTTTTGTAAATAGCAATTGTTTGGCTTAGTAGATATGTAGTTAAGAACTAAAAGACCATGGTTTAATTACCGTTTAGTTACAGAAAGTACCTCAGACGTATGGCCAGATAATTTAAAAAGTTAGAGTGGGTTACTTCTGTGAACTACCTGGGAAAGAATCAGCTGGGTTTGAAGGTACAACTCAGTTGCCCAGACATACAGATCTGTGGCCGTTTGAGATGACACAGGGCATTTCCCATCCTTCTGCATATCCAGAGAAGGTCTCCCATAGATCCTTTATCCATAAGGCCAATCCCATGAGGATGAATTGAATAATATTGCCTTTTGCATGATGGCAGGGACCAGGGTAAATGAATCAAGTCCTACATCTTGTCACAATGGATGTGTTGTGTTGAGGTTGCCCAGAGAGCTTGTAGTGTCTCCATCTATGGAGATATTCAAAACCCTTGGGAAACCTACTCTAGGTGACCCTGCTTGAACAGGGAGGTTGGACTTGATGATTTCAAGACATCTCATCCAACCAGTTCCAACAAGTCTGTGATTCTGTGAAGATCAAAGGTGAGTATAATGACAAAACAATGCAAAATATAGGTTCAAATCTTTGTCTTTGAGGTGTATGGAAATGGAATTTCCCAGATTCTCAGAAGTTTCACAACAAAATTAGTTATATTCTCAGGAGCTGTGGCAATTCGAAGTCTTAGGGTTTTTTTACAAAAAGTCTGTTCACCAGGTCTCTTAGTTTTGTTTTTTTTAAAACCTTTTTCAACATGACTCTAGAATGTGAGAAAAGATTAACTCCATGCTTAAGACACATGGGTCAGGTCGTGGGTGTTTTCAGTTCTAGATCTGCTGAGAAGTTTCTCATTAGTATACATGAAGGTTCTCAGTCTTTCTGTGCCTCCATTTTCCAACTTATCAAGGAAGCTGTTTAAGGCAGGGATTAGCTTTTATTCATGATATATAGTTAACCTCATGAGACCAAGTAACTACAACTACATGTCACTGATGAGGTTTGAGACTGATTCTGTTCCAAAGAAATCAAGTACAACTTAAGAAATATAAGATCTACCTTGACCTTAAATATCATTACATTTCTGGGTAATATTGTCATTCATAGCATTTCTGATCTTAAAGGTTTAGCTACAAGAAGGAAGGATTTTGCAGAAGTAAAGTGAAAATGTTTGCATAGCATTTAAAACAACAAAATATTATTGTGAGTTTTTCTTTGCATTTTTCAGCATTTGTGACATTATTCAGTATTTTTTAACTCATGCTCTAAGCTTGCCATGTTTGATCAGCATTTGAGCCACCTCAGATAAAAATTGCATCCTGAATTAGCTCCTGTTCAAAGCCCCCCACCCCAGTGCATTTTTAAATTTTAGTCTCCAATTCCAAGAATTCTAAAACAAAAGCCAAAATAGCATTTACACCCTTACTTCCTCAAAAATACCTCTTCTTCTGGGCCTGCTTGCTTTGCACACTAACCCTGTAATTCTAGCTCTGCAGGAGCCCTGGTGCCTTTATAGTATCATAACCAGCCTTTACATGTCTGTCGAGCTGCTGAATAACCTCACTCTGGGAAGAAATAACTACACACCTATCCATGCCCCTCTTTATATGCTTATTAATTGAGCTGTGCCTTCCTTTTCTCTCCTCAGAAAAGGGAAATTAGTCAACGCTCTCTTAACACCTCTTGCACCATGAAGAAGACTACTTATTTGCCCTTGTTTCCTCCCAAGTCCCAAAGACCCCTTACCCTAGATCTGTAAAGTATGAGAGGGAGCTGGAGACACGTACATATTCACCTAGTGTTCAACAGTTCTTGCTGTGAGCATCATGCCACAGCCCTCAAAGTAGAAATATGAGATGTACAGAGAGCATCTTGCACCGAAAAGTTACAATTCTCTAATCACAAAGTTAAATTAAGATCTCTTGTTTTGGATATAGTATGGGGTCTTTCACTTGCCTCTGAGTGCTGCTGATTCAGGCCCTGACATGCCCACTAACCTGTTAAGTGTGATGTCAGGACAGCTTTGGTTTATGTAAATACTAACAAAGAACCATATCTAAGGCACAGGCCAACTTTCAACGAATGTAAAGGACGTCTGAGCAGGTCCTTCTTGAATAATGAATATTACTGACAGGTTTTCAGAGAGTTTCAATTGTTCGGAAACTACCTTTTTGAAAACACGGGAATTAGTGATGAGTGACTTTGGTTAGGATTCATGTCCATCTACCTGACAGAGCAAAAATTCCTTGCTAGAGGCAGCATGTTTGGAGGGCATAGGTGAGCTTGATAAACTGAGCAACTAGATGACGACATCATTAGGGACATAAATAAAATATTTTAAGAAAAGCCAAAGTAATAATAGGAGACAGAAATTACATAAAAGGTCAGGTGTTGCCTGGAATTCACTAAAGGAAGTAAGGCTGTCCGATCGCATTTTATGGATTACATATATATATGTGTGAATATGCGTTAGGTTGTGAGTAAAAGGAGAGCATGTAGGCTTATCATGAAGGGGTTGTTTGTACCAATTTAAATGGATTTTGGACACTAATGTAAGTATTCTCAAATGGCATAAAAAAACAAGGATACAAATTTAGCAAATAGACTTCTTTCTGTAGAAACTAATGTGACATAGACAGATGTTCACGTGGAAGTGACATAGACTGATGTTGACAGAAATAGCTTTAGCATTTTCACGTAGAGTATGCTGTTTCTGAAGTAAATTTTGACCACAGTGTATCATAGCCAGACATCTACCTCCTGCACCTGCTTGCCTCAAAGCAGATATTTAGTTACCTAGTAATAGTGCATCTAATTATTCTCAAGGAAAAAAAAAAACCAACATATATGAAACAAAAGGCTACTTTGAGACTTAGTAAAGGTTTGGCTTAATGAGTAACCAAGGTACCATTTTGTATGTACTTTATTCTGAAATAGCATTAAAATAGTAATATTAGGCTCCCTTTGTTCTCATAATCTTTAGTTTGAAATACAGATGGAATTTTAAATGGTGAGTTTATTCAAGAAAGTAAAGCTTAAAGGAAGTTGTTCAGCAGTACTGTAGTAGTACATTAGTGTTATAGATAAAAAGCACATGTACCTTTCCAAACCCATTTTTGGGTCTGAAGCAAAGCATGGCTCAGCTGGAATTTAAGAGTGAGTCTGTATTAGGAAGCATATGCCCCCAGTGGAATAGCTTTTTAACAATTTCCATCTCTGCAAACCTTAACCAGTTTATTTTCAGTTCAGTTGTATAAAGTAGGAAATTAATAGTTTTACAAACAGTCAAAGTAAGATTTAGAAAGCCTAAGAAAATTATTCAAGATCTCGGAAAAGCCAGAGTTGGCCTTAGAGGTCTGAGCTCCTGGTCTTGAGAATTTAAAACAGGCATTTCATTTTTATAGCGTGCAAGTTATTAAGTTATAAGTGAAAAAGTATACAGTAGTAAGGCCACATCTGTACGAACATCTTTACTTGTGTAATAACTGTAAACAGTGAGTTGTATTTGTGTGATGGGAATAGAAATCCCATGATAAATGAAGCTGTAAAGAGCCTGAAATCTCACTGGAAGTGGTTGGGTGGAAAATTAATAACAATTAAAATCTGACAAAGCACAAGTGGCAAATGAATTGCATTCCTTCTTCCTCAAGGAAGTAGTAGACGAAATATGAACACCTGATGTAGAAATGTTTGCCAGGTCACTGAGTTCAAGAGAAGGATCAGGAGACCAGACTGCTGGAAAAATTAGGCTTGAATGCATTGTTATGTTTATTTTAATGACCTCCACATAACTTAAGCCTGTATTCAGAAGTGGAACAACCATATAAAGAATCTGAGGGTTTTACTATAATATCTGTAGACAAGAAGGAAAAGTGGACACAATTTATTTCTAATGCAGAACAACTTGTGAAAGGGAGCATGGTCCAGTGCAGGGTACAGAGCCAGGAGGATCACGGGCTCCAATCTGTTCCGAGCCACCGACACCGACTGACCCGGGCAGGTCACTTGACTTCCTTGTGGCTCTGTCAATCCAGCTGGAAAATTGGGTAACAAAAGCAGGACCTTGCTGAAAAACAGATGCTCCATCTGAGTTGAGCTGTCCTGGATAAACAAATTACAAAACATTGATAGATACCACAGTAAAACAAAGATGGGTCTACAGAGTCAGTAGGAAAGAATGAGCAGTGTGGGAAAGATCCAGCTGACAGTCCTGGGTGCTTGAAGAAAGTGATTTGTCTCCAAGCTCATAGGTGAAATAAGGAGTTCACAGGATGGATGCAAAACTGGAATTTTGTATTGGAAATTAGAAAATCAGGAAGACAATGGTGTTTAGAGTTAACGCTGCATAAGATCTGGTTTCAGATCGTCCAAGGTGTGACAACAACAGTGGTCATTTATTCCTTATGGTGAAAATGTAAGCGCTAAAAAGCTCTCTAGGAGATGAGCATACTGTAATTCATAACCAGATATCTGAGTGGGACCATCAGAGATGGCAAACAATTCACTGGTCTTACTGTAGTGGTATATTTTCGAGTTTTAAGGGGACCTCATTTGAAATTTTATGGCCTTTGTTTTATTTTTTTAATTTCCATGAATTTACATCTCAGTCTTGGATCCCAAGTCCTTCAGAAACATGTCTTACAGAAGCCAACTGCATAGGCTTTGAAATTAAACTAAATCCACCGGTACAAATTTCAGTGGAGATAGAGCATTGTGTTAGAAAAAAAGATAATAGAGCACATATTCCAGATCTCTGGATTGCAAGAGTGTGACTTAGGGTGCCTCTTTAAAGATGTCTTGCAATGCACTGTACAACAGGCATGTATTTCTTACACTATTTAAAATTACTTTTTCAATATGTGTAAAAATGTAGAGTATGTAACTGATATTAAAAAAATTATATTTGATATTTTAAAGGAAAAAAGTCTCTGGGTGCAGTGCAATAAACAGGCCTTTGGAAATAGGATTCAAAAAATTGAAGTTCATTTCTTGGCTCTGCTAACAGTTGCTGAATGCTTTGGCATGCCATTTTGTGTCTTTTTTACTTCCATCTCCCTATCTGGAAATTGGAATTAAGGGCTGATGATGAAGAATGTCAGGTTAAGAATTAGGGTCAAAGTAAAGCACGTGTTGTTCATGTTTCATCACAATAAACTAAGAAGCAGCCTTATGTTATTATTTCATTGTGTTATTTATATTTTTGTTCCACTGACTGATATGGATGTGACAGATGGAAAAGAGCAGCTACATGTATGCTTATTAACTGGAGAAGGAAAGATGTTGACTACCACACCAGCACACTTGACTTTTTCTGGCAAAGCTACACATTAAGTACAGTTCTGAAGTTCCTGAGACAGTAGTTCAGCCTGTGTTTTACCACATGTTAAGACTTAAGTAAACACCCCAAAACCTCTGTTCCATAGTAGCTTGGGATGTATTTAAAATAGTTGTTCATTGGCCCTTCTGATACTCAGGATGAGGCAAGGTTAGCTTCAAGACTTTAAGATGCCTGAAGGGTCCTGATAGGATGAAGTACTGGGCTCATCACTGAGCCTTAGGTGGCAGATAATTTTGCAGGTAGAAAAACATTTCCAAGAAGATGAAGTGTGTGTTTTTTGGGAGATGTCTGCCAGAACCAAATGTCCAGCAACCCATTAGTTTCCTGTCCTCATACTTAGTCTTGGCAAGGAAACTTTTTGTTGGAAGATGTGTTATTATGGCAGCAATAGAATTGCTTTGAGAACCATCCAAAACCAATTTCAATAGCTGTACAGAAAAATGCTAACTTCTTTGGACACAGTAAAACTTGTATTTTCTAATTCTACAACCATGTTAAGACTTACCTGTGGCTGCTGTCTGTCTTCCTGCTGGGTGGACCCCTTTGGAAGTGTGCGTTTCCTGAAAATATACTGCACTATCAGACAGGCCACAGAAGACCAAAGGGCGTGAAAGGTCAGAGTCGGTAACTGAACTGAGTTCTTAGATTTTAGTATATTTATATGATCTTTTCTACCTTCAGTATTAAATCTGTTCTTACTTCTTATTCTATGAATACACCAAGCTGTTAACATGTTGTACGCATGAGTGCTGGTTTTGGTTGGGATAGAGTTAATTTTCTTCATAGTAGCCATGGAAGCTGGTAAAGGGCTATGTTTTGCATTTGCGCTGGAGACTGTTGATTATACAGAGATGTTTTCATTATTGCCAAACCATGCTTACACAAAGTCAGGGCCCTTTCTGCTCCTCACGCCACCCCACCAGTGAGTAGGCTGGGGGTGCACAAGGGGTTGGGAGGGGACGCCGCTGGAACAGCTGATCCCAACTGACCAAAGGGCTATCCCAGACCATATGGCACCATGCTCAGCATATAAAGCTGGAGGAGGAAGGAGGAAGGGGGGGATGTTCGGAGTGATGGCATTTGTCTTCCCAAGTAACTGTTATACGCGATGGAGCCCGGCTTTCCTGGGGATGGCTGAACACCTGCCTGCCGATGGGAAGGGGTGAATGAATTCCTTGTTTTACTTTGCTTGTGCGCGCGGCTTTTGCTTTACGTACTAAAATGTCTTTACCTTAACCCACAAGTTTTCTCACTTATACTCTTCTGATTCTCTCCCCATCCCACTGGGGGAGAGTGAACGAATAGCTGTATGGGGCTTCATTGCCAGCTGGGGTTAAACCACAACAGTCCCTTTTGGTGCCCAACATGGGGCACGAAGGGTTTGAGATAA
The DNA here is from genome assembly GCF_965140245.1 of Athene noctua. NCBI lineage: Eukaryota > Metazoa > Chordata > Aves > Strigiformes > Strigidae > Athene > Athene noctua. The sequence continues at coordinate 57,152,504 of NC_134041.1, forward strand.
TAACAGATTGATCAGAGCATATTAGAAGGGATTTATATCTGTTAACAGTTGTGGGTCACGATATTGATTCATCTCTTCTCGATATTAGTTTATCTGATCTGTGCCATGATCTTTTTTTTTTCTGTACATGCTAAAGATTGATGTTGGCTTTTGCAGTTTGTTGTGCTCTGTAGTGATTAGTGATGTTTTGCCTGGGAGATTTGTTGTTAAAACACTGACCTTGAGCTTAATCTGGTATTTGGGCTCTGTACTGAAGCCATTACTGTACTTTGGGTACCATCTTATGGAGGCAATTATACTTACTCTTTTTTCCGAGGTTTTTTGTGAAAGAAATATAGAACGGCACCTTTGCTGCTTCTGTGGTGTTTTCTCCCTTGTTACAATAACTTCTCTGTATCTTGAACATCCTGGGGTAGTTAAAATACTTCTGATGGTATTTCTTAGGGATATTGCTTTGGTTTTCTCTAAGATTAACAAGCAATTTAGGAATGTGACCCAGGCTCTCCACGAGTATGGTCATAGGTGGCACAGAATGTAGGAGAATATGGGCAGGTATCTAGAGAACTCCTCACTTCCAGTGGTCTGGAACTTCATTCCCAAACAGCTTCAGGATCCTGGTGAAGTGATAGAATGTTTGGGAAAAAAAAAATGCAGTGACTATTGCAGAGTGTCACAATTTACCACACTGTGCTGGGCCCTGGCCAGCATCTATCAAACACTGCTAGATATTATGCAGTCCCTCCAGGGGTCAGCAATAATGAAAACATCTTTGTATTATCAGCACTGTTTTCAGCACAAATCCAAAACACAGCCCCATACCAGCTACTATGAAGAAAGTTAACTCTATCCCAGCCAAAACCAGCACAGCATGATTAAGATTCTAAATGCAAACAGGCAAAATGGGAAGGTGTTTTTTGTAGAGGCAGAAAGCTGTATTCAGTTGCAAAGCTCTGTATTCAGTTAACATCTCTGTCATAGGCATCCCAAATAATCCTGGTCAAAATACTCTGTCTCTGAGTCTTACTTTGTCTTTGTAAGGACTAGGATAACAGGCAGTTTCCCCAGGAGGTGTCTGCCATTTCTCCTTTGGTTCTCAGCTGTCGAGGTCTGGAGTGGACTTTATTCAAGTAGATTTTGTGATACCTAGGACAGTAATGCTCCTACCTTCTAAATCTTGTAATAGTTCCATTAGACAAAAATGTCATCTACTGGGAGAAATGCTGCCTAAAGCATGAGGCAAATACTGCCTTTGCCAGTGCACCTGGCAGTAACAATAGACTGTGAACTATGAAGGATGACATACTGCAATTAAATTGTGACTGAGCTATTCAATATACTATCTAGGTGATTGGGGATGGATTCAGTATCTTTGTATCTTTTGACATCAACAGGGATTGGTTTAGAATTGGACTTAGAACAGTTAAAGAGTCAACAATGGGGCTATTCTCCTGTTGGCAGTCATTTATGTCCCATCCTTCTCAAACTCCTGTGCTGAGTACACTAGGCTTATTAGTATATCACAAAGTACCATGCCCAGAGTGGCTGTCCGTAAGCAGTCGCAGCAGAGGTGGGCAGTGTGCCAGATGGACACTGCAGTACAGTCATAGGCGAGTGGTCTGTCTGTGCTGAGGAATCAAATAAATTACAATAACTAGAATTTTCAGCTTCATTCATAAAAATCAGTTCTTGCATAACTAATTGTGAGCAGTGAGGAGCTGGCTTTTCTCCTTATTTCGGCCTGATAAATTGCCATAAGGTAAAATAAAATAGATTACTAACAAGGCATTGCTCTTCTAGGATGTCACAGGAATGTAACGCAGTTGCAAATGGGGAGGGCAGGTGGTCCAGACAACTGCAAATGGAAAGGTGTCAGCAAGACAGTCTTCTATTAAGAAGTGATGCAATTATGAAATAGTTTGAGGACCCCTATATTAACCCCTAAAGCAACAGACACTCTCAGAGGGAATTGCCTTCTCACTGACTTTTGCCTGCTGAGCTGTATTTTCCACCCTCAGTAGAAGCATCTTTCTTGTAAAGAATTTCTGTACATTCCTGTCTGTGACAGAGAACCTTGCCATCTGCTATCAGAAAAATAGTGGAAAGACTGAAATGGGATGAACTTAGGAAAAAAAAAAAAAAAAAAAAAGGTTTGCTGTAATTTCAAGGCACAGCAGTGATGGGTAGAGACTGAAACTAGCAGTAATCAAACATATCAGAGATGAGGACTTCTAGGTCAGTCTGAGACTATCAGCTTGTGCTGAAATGGTTTTTCTCAGGTGTAGGCTTAGGGAGAGGGAGCTGGGGTAAGTCCTCCGTTAGCATTGCCTTGAGTGGTCCAGCTGCTGAGCTGCTGCGTGGCTCTTCCAGAAGGACTTTGTTTTCCAGGACAGTGTTTGTGGCTGCTGTAAGCATCGACCGTGCGCTTGCCAGTGCAGAGCAGACAAAGCAAATACAACAGAACTTGTATCCTGATCGAGGCAGCACTGGTCTCCTGGATGGGGAACCATTCCGGGTTGATAAAGTTTCATCAGACAAATATCATTCCTGACTCTGGCACAGCACTAGGGAGAGGCTCTAAGCTGGCCAAGCCCTGTGTCTCTGTTTCTCATCCAGCTAAACATGACAGTGACACTTGTCTTCCCACGGGAAGGATATCAAGGCCTTCAGCTGAATGTCATCCTACGAGGCATGGGTGTGAAACTGCTCATGTACTGATACACGAAATTGGCTGTTTGGCCCTTAGCCAGCAGTGCACGTAAGTCCCTTTGGAGACAGCAGGACTTAAACGTTTGCTGGAGTTTAAACATGTGCTGAAATGCTTTGCAAATGCAGGTCTTTGTGACTAACAATACTTATGTGGTAGGATGATTAAGATCATGATCTCAGTTATTTCTGAGAATGCTTTGTCTTTCCCATTAAAAAAAAAAAAAATATGGCTTCTGTGGCTGTATACTTATTACAATGTTATTTTAATGAAGTATTTGTATTTATAGTAACGGCATGGTTTGCATGGCCTTAGGTTTTTATAGATCTTCTTGGAGGAAGAATGGGAAAGGGGAAGAAGAAATCTAATTCAAACACTTTTGCATTGCATAGTAAGGAAAACTCACTCAAAAATACAAAGTTAATTACTAGAAGCAGGTTAAAAAGTTGATTATGGAAGCTGAGCTTTATAAGTAAGAGTGAATTCTAAGCCAAGTTCTCTGAAATGCCAATTACAGTCACTTGAGTACATGGGGACATGCTGAGATTTTGCTGGGAGAGTTAATGAGCAATTTCATAACGTGCTATATATCACTTTAAGAAGACATGATAAATTGCCACTAATGGTATTGTGTGTATAAATGGGAGCTGTTTTTGCTCTGCCTTTAGTTCTAGTGATTGGGTGGTACACCTGGAAAGACTTGTATTTTAATGGGCCCTTTTTAGCACTTTTGCACCTCGTATGTTCTGGATTATATATGATTGATGACTTTGAATGTATGGGAAGGAAAGATATGTAGATCTTAATGCTTTTAAACCATTTGTTTTCCAGTCTCTGTAAAAGGCCTCTCTGTTTTCCGGGTAATGGTTTATACTTCTCAAGTAAACAGAAGTACGGTTCTGGGACTTAGGCTTTTAACACTATAAATCCAGTGGCTTTTTATAGGAAGGCCATTCAGTTTACAGTGCTCTTAAGAAAAGATAGTTATTTTCATGCTAGTCATTAAAGACATATAAGTAGGTCGTTTGGTAGAAGGATAATTTGATGCATGAAGCAGATTAAAAAAAATCAGAATTTGCTTTGCTTTCATTCTGGGCATTCACCTAGTTCCCATTTCATACGGTGAGTAAAATCTCTTTCTCCCCTGAGTCACACCAGTTTCTTCACAGCCACAACCTTTCTGACTCCTCGCCTCTCCTTGCTGGACCCCGCCGGTGCTTACTTTGCCCAAAGGGGTTGCTGTCGAGCAGTGTTAAAGCATTCTCCTCTCCCCCTCTAACCTAGGGAGAGACAGACCCAAACTGGAAATCAAACCCAGGCTTCCCGTGTGGAAATGCAGCCGTTAACTCTGGGCTGGCCCGGCGGTGGTGCTTTCTCCGTGCTCTCTATGGGCACGGGCAGAGGAGACTCCGGGGTTATTTAGCATTGATACCCTGGCACAGGATTAGTGTTTAGCTGTTGCTTGGTTTTGAGCATCCGTATGAGCTTAAAGCCTAGCAAAACTCCTGCATGTTTCTTGTGTGTGCGAAAACTGGTTCTTCTGAAAGGAAAACTCTTAACGCTGACTAGAGCCGTGAGCAGTGCTGACACGTTTCAGGCAGGCTTCTCCTGCAGCTCTTTCCATGTGCCTCAGTCCCATGGCCTTTTGCCCTTCAAATCCTTGGGCAGATTTCAAGCTGATGTTAGCAGGAGAAGTACAAACTAACTTTTACTGCAGCGTAGCTTAATACCGCAGGGTCGAAAGGCAAGTGCATTAACCCCAGCTGCCCCATGTTTTAATATATTTCTAATTGCCACTTGTTCCCTGTACTTTGTCACTTGTACCTGAATTTTTCAACTTGTGTCATTTTCAGACTGTTGTTGAACCCCAGCATTATCTGTAATGTTGCCACCTCTTAGCTGGATTGCTGCTTTCTGTTTCTCAAATGAAACAAAGAAGCGAGTATATCATATAGCTTACATATTTCTTACCTTTGCTGTCATTCGTTGCCCTAGGACTGAAAGTGCATAGATGAGAGATAAAAATCCACAGGCTTTCCTTCACCATCTTAAGCATTTCATGTATCTGTTGTTCAGCAGCTAGGCTGATATTCTTCAGTATAATAAAGCATAGCTTACTCTATACTTCTGTTTCATGTCCCTATGTTGAAAGTTTAACTGGGGAAAGAGATTAGATGACTTTACAATGTTTTTGCTTTCTAAACGTTTGCTGTTAAAATTAAATCTCTGAATAATTACATTAAGGTGCTTTGCCTCTGCTTCCCTTACCTCCTTGTATTTAGTTGCCATTCTTGGCAGGTATTTTATAAAACCTAAAGAAAGATGAGGCTCCTGTGTGTTAGGTACAGTGGGCCAGGGTCTTGGAGGCAGGTAGATGTCCAGCGAATGCCATCAGCAGTTACCCGTGTGGGCAGCTTTGTGACCTGATCACGCTGTGCAAGCCCACCTCCAGAGTCAGTCCCTGTTCCCAATACTTAACAACATCAGTGGCAAGAGAGAGAAATCACAGCCCCCATGTTATGGAGGACACAATTAAATGACTTCTCAGACGTGTGTCAGAGCAAAGAGTCAAACCCGGTTCTCCAAAATTCAGGTGCAGTGCACAGGACCAGCTTTTCTGGTATTGGAGGAAAGCTAGATTTTCTGCCAACTTGCTGAAAAAATATTTTAAGCTAGTATAAGTGTATGAAGTGCATATTAATTTGAAACCCAAGTTAATAAACCACTAGAGTAACATGAGTAGAAATGAGTATGTGCAGAGGTGTATTCTGCCAATTTTTGCTTTCCTGCCTGATATTTATATTTAAAGTGTGATGCTACTACCTGCTTGGATTTAACTGCAAAGTATAGATGCCCAACATAGCTTTCTACTGTAATACAAAACATTTAAATGCTAGGAGAAATGCAAAAGATTAAAAAATTAACTTTTGTAGCTTGATAGCTTATATTTAATAAAACAAGTGATTACTGATGGTGCTTTGGAAATAAAAGGCAAATTTGCTACTTTAAATTTGAAATATTCCTGTTGTGTAAGACAGCACAGCTAGGGTTTCTCTAGAATTTCTTTTTTGTGTGTGTTTCTTCGTATGTTGATGCAGTGGAGGAATATTTTTCTGTGAATTAAATTATACCAGTATCATCCCAACCTAAAGGGAGTCATGTCTAATAGAATGCACTAGCATCCAGTCAGGGTTTTGGTTTCATATCTGTATGTGTTTGTTCCATGTAACTCCTAGTACGGGGAGTCTGTGTTTGTAGTCATTATTACCTTTTTTTGCATTGTTTCATATCTTTTCAATATTTGGGAGTATCTTAGCATCACTTGTAAAGAGTCATGTTGTGAAATCTTGGGAGCCTAAATCTTTGGATCTGGGCATAAGGAAAGAAAGAAATAAGCCTAGGTTTGTTTGGTGGTGTGTCTTGGTTGCGCTTTCAGATTCCTTAATCAGGCAGACAATAGCTACCAGGTTATCTTTGTAATATAGAGAAGGAACACTGAAAAAAAAAAAAAATGCTACACTGCAACCTTGCTAAAAAAAGGCTACAGTGTACTCTTAACTGAGCGAAAAATGTTCCTCACCCCTCTTGGTGTGCAAAAAGATTCCCTTCGTGGAAAGCAAGAGACTTGAAGAAACAAATAGTAGGAATGCATTTGAAATAGTTATTGTCTCTTGGGCCATTTGGAGGTTTGTTTGTGTGTTTGGTTTTGAAAGGAAGAGGGTTTGAGAGTGCATTAGAGTAACTGTTACTTGTTTAATGTAAATTATTGCAAAAAGGTACATTAGCTATAGTTATTTAAATGTTTCTGTTGACTTCAATAGGTAAAAAGCTGGATGGAAATGCTTTTGAACAATCTAAACTCTCTCAATATAAATATTGTACATGATATGTGAAATTTCCCATACATGCTGTAGTCAGATTCAACAACGTGGCCCAATTATGTGTTATCATGCACTTAAATCTCCTTACGGACTTTTTATTGCAAAACTTCTTTTATATCCTTCCCCAAAGTATTTTGAGACAAGTATGCTTGCTTTTATTGAAAATAATGTATCTAATGTATCCAGTATTTAGGCAGAATTTCTCATCCACATTTGGCAATTTATTCTCAACACCCCTGTGTTCAGGGATATTGTTATTCTTTGTCTTGGATAGGGTTTAAGCACAGTATGGATGTTGCCTTTCCAGGATTTCATAGGCACACTTGAGCATCCTCTACCTGCACAACAAATTTGTTCTGGGTGAAAAATCTTCATGTGGAAAATAGGATAACGATAGCCTGTATGGTGTTGAACCCCAGCCTCCTGAGTCCAGAAGAGAGTGGAAGTGTGTAAGGAGGGCTGTGAAACATCTGACTGGTGTGAGCTTGGTGTTTGCTCAGAGCACAGCAGAGTGGGCTGCTGAAGATCATGTAAAAATACCAGAGTGACCTCCCCAGTGTCAGGTTGCACATTGTCTACAAAGCCAGGAACCAAACCCAGCTCTCTTAAGTGTCTCAACCACTCTGAGTCAATCAGTTATTTCTTCCATAATACATTTAAACATGTACTCTGTACCACAGTTAAGCACAGTGAGAAATCTTACCTCTTTTAAAGGAAAAAAAAAAAAAAAAAAAAAGCCTAGGATTTAGCTTAGAGAAGGGGGAAGAAGCAAGACAGACAACTTGCAATCCATCCCTCATATGAAAGTTGCCCCAGGCAATTTTGTTATGTCCATGGAAGCATATGATATTCATTGCATGGGCCCATCATTAATGCTGACTCTCTGGGAACCTGTCTTATGTTGTTTCCACTTGGGGCAGGTTAGCTAGAAAATTGATCTGATTTTATTAAAGAGTCATTTTCTTTGCTGTCTGGCAGTGGTCTCTGAAACGATGTTTTGTCTTTTTAACACTTGGTGATTGCTCTAATAGGATCTCAGAAGTCTGATGCCCAAATTGAGTTTCACACACAAAACTACTTTGTGGCTAAGTTTTTGACTCCCAGCATGGACAGTTTAAAATAGAGCTCAAAGGATCCTTCCCTATTTATGCTGCAGGTGAAACCATTGTTTTTATTCACGTCCCTTTAATTAAAAATAAAATACATTTACATTTAGAGAGTTAATTATCCACCCTTTTTTTATATACATTTAACTATAAACAAATGGTGATATTCAGCATATGGTTCACGATTTCTCACAGTTGGCCACTTCACTTAGTCTTTGATGCAGTCATCATTTTCAGTGGTAGTAAATACTCTCTTATTCTCAGCTCATACTCTCCCTGGGTGGAATCTATCTTCCATCCAGACTGAAAAAGTTTTGAACAAAAATACAAAAAAATAAATCCCACCTCTCTTCTAGTTTGGGGGGATAAGGCCTGTGTGTAATAAAGAAGCAACTTTATTTTGCTTAAAGGTTTTTTTGAAAATTCCCACTTAGCTGCCTATTGATCAAAGGATAGTGGTTTAGTCAGCCTGATGGCTTAGAGGGATAAGATCTGTGAGAAAGAATCTTGCCTCTGACTGACTTTATTGTGTAGGCAGTAGGGGATTCCTTCTAGTAGTTTAAAAAAAAATAAAATATATATAAAATTTGTCTTTTGGAGAAGTGATAGTGAGAAACAGATTTTAGGACAGAGCAGGTAGAGGTGAAGATTGTAAAAACATTCCCAGAACATGTTTCTTTAAAATTATATGCCAACAAACCTTTGTAACAGCAACCTGATATTCCCCAAAGCCCAGCAGCTGAGGCCAGATGTTCATTAGTCATGTGAGCAGAGGCCACCATCAACTGGGGTGAAGTCAGTGTGAGAACTGTGTTAGGGTGTGGGGTGGGCTCGTGTGAAATCTCTGGTCCGGGAGGAAAACTTGCAGCTTGTAGCTGTTGGTCCTGGTGGTATAGGAGGATGGGGAGAACTGCCCAGGTTACTGTGTGAAATGAATCGACAGGATGCTCTGTGCCTGTTAGACGTGCTGAGCGGAGGAAAGGGGCGATGTGCTGAGGAAGGAGCCTTGACACATTCTTCCAGTCACCCTTGGGACCTACAGTAGATTAGCAAACAAAAAATGAGGCAAGGGAAAAGTAAAGATGCTGTTCCTTAACACAGGTGCCCTTACACCTGCTGAGTTCTCTTTTAGGTTGACTTACTTTAATTCAAGAATTCAGGGCTTAGACCCCTCATTGCAAAGTATTGCATAAGCTGTGGCTTATGGTCTACTTTAAATGCAGACTAATTTTTTTTTTTTTAAATTTAATAGACTAGTCAAATAAATTCAAACAGGAATCAAACAGATTGCACATTTCTAGCTTCAAATTTTGCACCAGTTGAACTTGGAATTAGTTTTTGGTAACTAAAGGCAGCATCTTGATTTTCAGAAACTTTCTTGAGGAATGGTTTTAGAACTGTCTTTCCTGCTTTAAATCCCCCTCTAGTTGCACAGAAATCTGGCAAAGATCCTGCAGATGTGTGAGGTTTCATTCCTTTATTGAAAATTCTTGCCTTTTTTCACTCTTAATTTGAGATTGTCTGTGGAGGAAATTGAGGTCAATTCTTAATACACAATATTCAGGACATAGGCAAAGATCTTATATCATGTAAAAGTGCTGAATCCCAGACTTAAGTTTCTACACAGCATGTGTGAACAAATAAATTTGTAAAGGTGATGGGCAGGAACTTTCCACCAGTGTGCCTCCTTGAATCCTACCTCCTTTTTACTGGGGGGCTCTAGAAGGAGGCTGCATTTGAGCAGAGTGCAAAATGGCATGTCGACACACATTGCTCAGCCTAAACAAGCCAGGCTCAGAGGAAGGTCTGACTGCAGCTTCCCAAGTGACTGTGCTGAAGTTATTCCAAAGTGTCAAATTATGGTTGAACCTGCTTTATAATAACTATGTCCTGAAATAATTTGAATAGACACTGTTTTAAAGAGTTGAGCATTATAATTTGTATTTACCATGGAAGTTTTTCCCCTCCTGCAAATTATTCTAAATGTTTCCCAGGTTGCAGGACACATTGGTGATGTTATTTTCTTGTTTTGTTTTGCTTGCTCTCTCAAAGTGTAGAACATGCACGTTACTTCCCGTAATTCAAGATCTGTCATAAGCAGGTCTTTAGCTAAATTTCTATCTTTGGCTGGTTGACATTTTTTTGGTTTGTTCTGTTTTTAAGGATAAAGAAAGCTATACTGTATGTGGGTATTATAATCACAGCCTGTTTGTCCTTTCTGTCTACCAGCTCCCTTCAACCCTTCAAATATTTTAAATCTATCTTATGAAAGAGTCGAGCACTTTACTTGCCCTTGACCATGTAGAATACATTCACAGCAAAGTCATCTGAATGACCCTGTGGAGATCCTCTCTGTGACTTCTCTTTTTTGCAATCCCGTCTGCAGGCTCACAAAATATGGCCAGAAATGGAAAATTGCAGCAATGCGGTGGCGGCCTGCAGCTTCTGTGTAGTACGGAGCTGGCTGCAGCAGGGTATAAAATATCATCCTTGTGTTTCAGATGATCCTCCCTCCCTCTTCCTCTTTTGTCAGTTTACTTGGAAATGTGAATTTATGTGCATCAAGACAATGCAATACTGTAAGTAGGGCTTCCAGTCAGTCTTATGCACCAGTCAGTACCAGAATTTTAGCTTTATATTCCTCTAGGCATGTAGCTCACTGTGCAGCATTATTTTCTCACTGTAGTTATCCATTAGCTTAAGACTTTCATAACCCAGGAGGACACTTAAATCTCTCTTCAATCATTATGCCTCTGAACACTTTCCCCTAATGTCTTGGCTTTCTTTTGGAATCTTTTGTCTTACAATTTTTATCCTGCATTTACCTGCATTGGATTGCATTTGCCATCATACAAGAATTTTCCTGAATTACTCTAACCCTGTTTATTCTCGATGGTTAAGGTGATGCCATGTGGGGAGATGGAAAGGTATGTGCTGTACTCCTCAACCATCTGTCAGATACGGAGAATGCTGAACTTGGTGCACCTCGGCTTTCTGACTGTCCCTGTGTTCATCTAGATACAAAGCATGTGGGGATCCCCCAAAGCTTTGGTATCTAAACGCTGCCGAGTCACACTCTCCTTCACTTTTGCTTCCTGCCACCGTGGACTGTCTTGCTCCTTAGCAAGGGAGCGGATTGCTGCGGCAGGAGCCAGCCTGAACTGTGCTGGCAGATCCAACAAGAAAGCAAAAGAGTGAGGGTAGTGCCAGCAGGGCACGGCGTGCAGCTGCACCCACGGGGCTTGGCTTAGGCTCTCCAGCATAGATGGTGACCTGAAAACACTTTCAGAAATCGTCACTAAAGTCATGTGGATTTGCTTATGCATAATCTTTTTTTAAAACAACAAAACAGTTTGTGCTGTCTCCAGGATTCATAGAAGCCAGCTATTTCAGAGTGTTATTTACTTTTGTGATGTTTATCTTTCGCCCACTGGTGGGTGTGAACATCACTGGTTTTACAGTGTGCTAAGCAATGACCTAGGACTATTTTTACATTGGACTTTTTTTTGCCATTTTAGTTTACACAAACTTTTCTTTTAAGGATCCCTCAGAGCTATAAAAACAATGTAGCACAATCTGATGCTTCACAGTTAAGAAGAGGAAATTAAAACACCCTATGTTTTTCATTTTAGAATTAAGTATTATGTGAAGTAACCAGTGAAGGTAGCTATTTAAGGCATAAAGTATTAACGATTTTGAGTATTTAATTCCAATCATTTTTCTCTCCCATTTTTGTCTAATGAAGGAATGTAAAACTAGAATAAACCTGGAATTTTAAATCAGGAATGAATTAAGTGAAAACCTAATAATTTAGAGTAGCTTACCCATCTCTCGGTAAATGTGGATATTACTTGACATCGTATACATGTATTATCCTTTTCCTATGATTCTTTTTTAATTGTTTAGCTTGAAATTATTTTCTTCTTCCCTCATCTAGGTGAGAGTTCCTATTGACTGATAAAGGTGCTTTACATAGCCAATACTTAAAATTCATGTACAGCCATAACTTCCTTTTCTTAGAAGGGTGGGATTTTGCTTGTGATTTTTTTTTATTAAAAAGTAAATTGATACTCATTAAGAGCTTATTTACTGTCTGACCCTTTATTTGAAGGGCATATGACTATGAGATTGTTAAATATACAAGTGTCCTAAGAAACTTAAATTCTGTGCATAAGAATAAAGGCATCATTAGCTAATGTGACTTCACCTCTGACCTGCAGCGTAGAAAGTCAGAATCAAGTTTTTTGTCTAGTGGAGCATTAGCAACCATCCTTGAGAATGCAAAGATGTGCTTGCTGAGGGAAAGTTCCTTGTGTATTATGCTGTTTACCTAAGGGTTATATTCAAGACACTCTCTGAACAGCTTGGCTGATTATTGAAAAATGCCTTATAGTAACTTCCAGCCTAAGTTGATCGATATTAGTGCACAGCTTTACGTGGGAGGGAGGGAGCTATTTAAACATTGAGAGCCTCCGGGATAACCAGGAATGAAAAAATAATGTAGAACAAATATGTTGAAGGGTTCAAGAGAGAAGAATATCTTGTCTCTGTGCAGGGGAAAAAAAAAAAGTTGTTAAATTGCAGCAGAAAGACCATTTGAATTCACTATTAATAAAGTGAAGGTGGATTTTTCCCTAGGCCAAAAAGAGAAAAAAAAGCATCAAATCCAACAAATTGTAGTGTTCTTTAATGTTGAGAAGCTAAGAGTTATCTACACACATCCTCCCATAGAAAACTTACCTTCACTGCAAGTCTGCAAGACGTTCTTGGTCTGTGGCTCTGTATTAAGCTCCTACCCCTGTAGCTCTGGGCTGCCAGCTCAGGCTTGTTCCCCCTCTCCAGAGCAGGCAAAATTCAAAGACACTGATTTCTATGTCAGGAACACCAGAAAAGGAAAACCTCACTTCTTTCAACACCTTAGAAGAACATGCAAGAATGTGGAATGAAAGGGCCCTGACACCTGAAAGTGATGCTTTTTTTCACCTCATGAACATATAATAATTAAAAGCTAAATGTTCCAGTGTTTTATTTTGATGCATAGAATTTTGCCAGTGTTCAAATGATCTGAAGCATTTTAGATGCCCTGATGGAGAAGATGAGCATTGTTCTGATTTGTTGGTGGGAATGTGAAGAGAGGAAAGGGAAGCAGTGATGCTGCAAAAGAGACTTTCTCCTCTCTTCTTCACAGAAATTAACAATTAAAGATTCACAGAAGTCTTGTGGCAGATGATATCCTAAGAAAATGGAAGTCAGGAGAGATATCTTTGTCACTAATTTTTTCTGACTTCTGCAAGAACCATAACCTTCCCGTGTCTCCATTCCCTGCCTGTAAGCAATGAGTCTCTGGTTTTGTCAGTTCATATGAAACCATCGGGCTCCAGTGTCACATTCATATCGTGGCTGACAAGATAGAGGACACAGGAGGAGCTGGTGGGAAAAGCCTGGCAAGAGGACAATGGGGGAAGGGAGGAAAAGGGATTGTGTCGCGGAAAATGAAAAATAGGTTGATCTCTTTCGCAGAGAAAGATGGAAGATGTAAACTTAATTTCTAATGGAGGGACATGGGAAGCAGATCAGCTCGCTGAAAGATCTTTGGACACTTGGAGTGAGAAGTGTGATGTGCCTGTGAAGCCTAGTGGTGAAAAATCTTTTCTGGTGTGTGTGGTTAAAATGATGTAGCAGAGGAGACTTCAACTACAGAGCCAAATAGGGTGGAAACAAGATAGATTCCTTTAGTAGGTCAATTGGTGTTAGTTTTCAAAATCTGAAGTTTGAAGTACTTGGCCTCCTCTTTTATCAGTTGTTTATCACATGTGTTTTAAGGAGCAGGCTGAAGTTCCATCACTGCCGAGGGCGAGATGGGAAAGTAATCAGTGTGTAACTCACTGTTGCTTTAACTGTTTTCTGCTTTGTTTCAGCTGTGTTTGTGATTGCTGGGAAAGAAGTGATGACTCTTCATATGAATGTTTCTTAAATATAATTCCAGTATAACTCTGCTTACCGTGCTGTGCAGAAACTGCAATTTTGTAGAAAAGGTGGAGCTCTAAGAACAGTCACAGAAATGCTTTGCAGTGTAGAATACTTATTTTTCTTAAATCAAGTTAGAAACATGACTGATGGTTGTACCACCATGCAGAAAGGATCCTGCAGGGCCCAGGAATGGGTGGATCCAGTTCCCAACTGCACTAACCAACACCAACGACTGCTGCCCCTGACTTGGGAAACATATTTTAGGAAGTCTCACAACTGCAGCACAGGACTGTAATTTTGCTTTGTGACTCATGCTGAGATACAGTCCCTGCGGGTCTTTTTGTCTGGGCACCTAATAAAGCTCAGGCCACACCTGTTTATGGATGCAGCAAAATGACAGGGAGCTTATTTTTATACCATTGATTCTGATGAATGTCACTTATAATCAACACCTCCATGAGGAACTGGCCTGTGTGCAGAAATGCTCTTTAATTGAAGGGTACACATCAGCAGCACAATGTGGTCCCAGTGTGTTTATCTCATGAAAGCCAGAACTATTACAGTTATAGAATATCAAATGCTTTGAATAGATCATATTTATTTTATGATTTCTATGATCATACATATCTTTTGATGATTTTCAAGATCATTCTTGTTTGTAAAAAGTGGTATGTCGTCACTTTAGAATGAGATAATTAATTCTGTGAAGGGACCAGATGACAATTTTGAGAAGTGTTCCTGTCCTACAGAACATACAGGTCACCATGCTTTTCTGATGAGACAGAAAAATCACTTGCAAGAAGCTGTTAGGTTAATTACTCTTTAGAAAAGGGGGTTAAATTCTAAGAAGTGTGCAGCACTCTGCTGATAGAATGACGGTTGCTGGCAGATTAAAACAACAAAAATATTTTGGAAATTATCCCCCCCACCCCTGCTTTTTTTAAACAACACAACAAACTGGACCTGTGAATTTTGACAATGGCTTTTGAGCTGGCAAGATTCAAAAGTGCAACAAATGAAACTGCATTTTAATGCATCGGTTTGAATTAAAAATGAAGGAACAATTTTAAAAATCAGTGATAGAGATCTGTGGGATGGTTACTTCTGTTGTTTTCACAGACTGTGACATGGAGCTTAGAGGATGCTTGCAGTCTGTTTTGCCTGGAGGACGTTATTTTCAAACTGAACTGTATTCAGTTGGATCAGAAACACTGCCTATTTTTACTGCCCAGTGCTAACAAATTTGTCTTCAGACCTCTGTTTACTCAATTATTGTTGTCAACGTTTTTTGTCTAAACATTTTGGTTTGTTTTTTGGCAGAACAGTTTCCCCCCCACCCACCCCATAGCATTAGAGGTACGTGTAGTGCTTGCAGAACACACTGTATGTGCATGCTGCACATCATGGCCAACACAGAGCTTATGGTCATCAATCATTCGATTGTTCTTTAAACACTGTTTTAACAGGCATTCGTTGTATAAATGGATCAGGTTATTGACCTTTGCCAGCAATTGCTTGCTACATGTCATCATGGCTTAATGACATTATCAAGGAACGCATTCTGTATTGTAGATACATTAAAGGGTTCGTGCATTGTCTCTCACTAGGACACATGGCTGGCAAAAGTATCTTGAATTAGCAAGTTATTTGATGTCATTATTAAAATATGCAGAGCATTTCCAGCTACTTATAGAATAGGAGAGTGAAATACTTCTCTTTTCTACAAAAGCAACGCCCAGGAAGAAGTTATTTGTCATATCAGAATACTTGTTCTGAAATCCTGCTTCTTTTCTCCTCTACAATTTAATCTTCTACCTAGAATAGAGTGGTGCAGTCCGCTGAATATCCTGTGAAAATCATTTGACTGGTCTACAGAGCTCCAGCTGCAACTCCTCCATTTCTAGGAATACTATAGATCTAATTGGCACTATTAAGTCATTACAGCACATAATAGATGGAACTTCGACTAAATCAACTATGTTTTTAATGAAGATAAGAGTTTTTAAATTAGAATGGATACAGCATTCTTTATTTATTTCCATGGGGTGGAAAGGTTGTTAACTGTAATGGCTGATTCAATTTAAATGAGGGAAAGTAGCCAGTATTCTATAAATTTTCTCTTCTGATTAAAGTTTAAGGTGGTACTGGCTTTTCAAATCCCAAATTGTGAAATTGAACTGTTCAGCTGACTATTTGTAAGTTTTTCAGTATATAAATCTGCAGTTTCTGTGGCTCCTCATGTCACAATCTTAAAGTTGATTTTCTGGTCACAGGAAAACATACACATAGCACATAAATTGCAGTCTTAGAATCCTATTTTTTCCTTGTTTTTTGCATTAAAATTTGGACTCTTCATGAATCAGAGAAAGAGAGAGTTCTTAAAAAGTTTAAAATAGGTATTAATCAATAGTTCTTTATGCCATTGCTACTGCAAAATAGATATGGCCAAAATGCAAATTTTACCCGGTTGTTCTGTAGTCATTCCTCTTTTAATCCAGAAAGACTTTTTATGTACAATGTAAAGATTTTGCTGCTGTAATAATTACTCCATTACATATTAGTCCTACTCTTTGCTTTTCTCTTACTGGTTATTTGAGATCCTGTTCTTCAGTATCCCAGATTTCTCTCCCTACATTGTGTTTTGCTCATAAATATATTCCAGTCAGTTCTTTAACTTTTGTCTTGTTTTCCTTTCCATTGCCATAGCAAAATATCTTCTCATGTCATTTAATTTTAATGGTGCTTATTACCAAGTTCTCCTGATGCTTATTAGCAGCTTTCCAGCAAAAAGCTGGAATATAAAGCAGAGGGATGGTCTTAAAGAAAAGTAGGATTAAGGTCAGAAGCAGTGAATTCTTACCCTTCCTTCTGACTTTGTATAACTTTGTTAGTTACATCCTTCTTTTGTCAGCTTCTGAGCTGAAAAAAAAAAAAGATAATAAGCCTTTTTACTCCTGGGAATATTGTGGAGATCTCTGTATTAATAGCTACTCCACATTTTCATAGATTTTAGGATTTGGAAGGAAAACAATAATTATTTATCCAGGTGTTCTGCATTGAGGCTGTAGAAATTCAACAGTTAATTCTGGAATAGAGAAAGTATTCCTACCACACGACTGTAAACCAGGTATAACTTCAAGGAAGGAGGGGCAACAAGCAGGTATAAAACTGGTGCAGGGGAGGAGAATCAGGACATGAAAGCACTATTTGAGAATTTCTTCTAAGTAAATCCCTTCACAGCAGTCTCCATTCTTTTTTTTTGCCAGGGTTACATTTGATTGCTGGCTTTGACAGCTCACTGTTGGCAATAGGTTTCATAAATGTCTAATCCAGCTGGATCGTTCTGTCTTCACATTTCCTTCCTACATCAAGAGTGTATACTATTACCAGAAGAAAAAAAAAAAAAAAAAAATAGAAAGAAGGAAAGAAAAAGCCAGTTGCTTCCATTATGGGATTTAAGATAGAACAGAAAAATATAATCTTAATAATTAAAGCCATGAAGGCTGTGGTGGTGTTTTGTTTTGTTTTGTTTTGGGGATGGAGGGAAAGCAGAAGCTCACAACGCATCCTTAACATCTTCAAGATAGATCCAGAGCTGCAATTTCAGCACCAAGACCTAACAAACATCGCATACAAAGTGCAGTAAATGCAGTATTCATAAATGTATATGCTCTTTGTGACTTCATGTCAGCAGGGTTCTGTAGACCCTCATTTGTATCAAATAAACTTCAAATGGTAAAGAATACGTGCCAGCCAGGGACGAGTATCACTTTGAATTGTTCCTTGTGTGTCATAGCTGAAATGGAAACATGGCTGGCTTCCTGTTTGTCAAGAGCGAAAACCAGGCACATTTTCTGTAATTATTAGTAATAGTGTCAATTTAATAAATTATTCACTTGTGACAATGGGATTTATGTTCTATTTGCTGATAGCTTGTGAGGATAGTGTTTGTTTTAGGAAGGTGAAATCAGACAGTAATTCAGTGTACATTGTAAAACACAATGTCACACCTGCACTGCAACAGTGAAGACAGGTGATGATAACTTGTTTCTTACAGTACCTTCCTCTTCCATCATGGGTGATACTCACATGTGCTTGCTCGATTTTGTGTTGTTACTTATCCATTCTTGGACTAGACATTTAGAAATTCATTTAACACAAATGTTCATGGTTGTGGCTGAGATTTCCATGGACTTCAGAAGAAATTACGATTGCATGGTATATCAGCAGACAAGAGAAGCCAGATCAGAGATTGCAGGAGCATGATGAGGCGATGAGTTGTTTATGCTCAGCTTCTCTCAACCATGACAACATGGGAGAAAGTGCAGAAATACTTCAGTAGAAAGTTAACAAGTGAATGATATCTGGGCTGAGAAAGGAATTAATATGCTGATAGCAAATGGGAGAAGTCAAACCATGAAGGATTGGCTGTGGAAGAAATGTCGCTGTTATTTAATGTGCTGAACTGGGGAGAGGCAATGGCATGACTAGAAAGAAGACGACCAGTTTGATACTAAAGAAAGTTGTGTTTGTAGCAGTGTTCTGCATTACTGTAGATGGTACACAGGTTTTTGTCAAGGCTAGAGGAAAGAATATAATAATATTAAAAAAAAGAGTGAGAGCCTGGAAGAGAGTTTTAGGAAGGTGAATGGATGGGACCAGACTGTTTCCTATCGATGTCATGCAGAAAGAATCAGACAGCTTGCCCAAAAATGAGGACTGAAAAAAAAAGATTTTGAGGCTGGGTGGAAAAAGTGATTGTGTTGTATATCATGAGAATAGGCGGAGTGAGACATGTTGGTGGAACAAGGAACTGCTGTGTTGTGTTGAATTTGAGTTGAAGGCTAAGCAATGAGAGAGATGGGAGAGGAGTTGGCAGTGTAGCAAAGAGGGAAGTCTGTCACTTATTTAATAGCTGAGTTTGTACATGAGATTCTCCAGGTATAAGTCAACTGCAGATCTGTGGGGAGGAAGAAAACCAAAACCAGAGCCTTACAGAGCCTTCACAGAGAGGGCAGGATCCTGGGTGCAAAAGGAGGAGAAGAATGTCGAGGGAAAGCATGACCAGTTGTACAAAGGCAGATGTGAGCTCTCATCATCCACCAGCTGCTCATCTGGGAAACTTCCCTGTCCCTCCATCCACCCTTGTGTTAAGCAGAGGAGCTGGCTCTTTCCATGTCAGTAGAAGTGAGCCAACACTGGTTTGGAGTGGCACTGTTTTCAAAATGCTACTTATCTCCTACATGGTCTCTGGGATAGTGGGTTTCCAAGACGAATTTCCACATGCACCCAAGGTTGACATGATAGTTTGAAGTTGAATAGGAGGCCCCCAAAAAATCTGATTATTTGCTATAAGATGTCCTGATAACAGAAGATAAGCAATATGTGGGCACTTGCTTATTTTAGTGGAATTCTAGTAGAAACATTCTTTACCGCTGCTTTACAGATAGAGTAAATAGGATAAAAGAAATAAGGTGACTTGCCAAAAAATCAAGCAAGACATCTGTGGTCAGCTCATAGTCCCTTGCTTGTAAGTACTCTGTTTTATTTATTTGTAATTCAAGAGCAATTAAAGCAATAATTAAAAAAAAAAAACCAAAAAAAACAAACCAGCATGTCTTCAGCAATTCCTGTGCTAAAACTTGTGATATGGTGTGAAAGAGGTTGAGAGTTTCCTCCTTGATAATACATTTTAATTTTTTTTTTTCTTTTTCCTTAAGTAGGAATAATATTTAATTGTCATTTAGACTGGTTCTTGAAAATCCCATAGTTTTACCCACAATAATCCAGGAACATTTAATAGGTCTTAAAATATTCATAACACATGGAGATCATTACTCTTGAGACCTTTGTACAAAGCAGTGAAGTGTGTTAGACATATGGCAGAAACCTCTTCATTTCTTATTTCTTGCTATGATTATATGAAAGAAAGGAAAATTCTCTGTTCTTTTCCCCATTGCAATCTGCATGCCATTGTTTTATCTGTTGTGGGCCAAAGTCATCTCATACACATGTTCACTGAAGAACATGGAGTTAATCAGGCTTGAATTTAGCTCAGTAAATATAAGCATAATAATGGTAAATTGCTGTTTTGTTTCACTTTTCTATACAGCATTTCAGATAACAAAAAAGAGGAAATAATTTATTTCTATATCCCACATGATGTTAACAGCCCAAACTGTATTGCATGACAGATGCTGGTACCTAGTTTTTATATTATTGATAATTATCCAAAGCTGTTAATTGCTGTAGCATTGAGTATTAAGAAAAAAAAAAAAACAAACAACAATTGATAGGTCCTGCATTGGAAATGTATCATAAATATCAGAAGTCCTTGTCACAGTACTGACTTTATGTAGAAAGGATGAGCAGTTTTGTTTTAATTATATTTCAATGTGATTGTCTAAAGTCAAGTGGAACCTCCATGGATTATATCTGAAATAAAACTGTGGTTACAGTATATGGTCATAATCCCCAGATCTGTTGTGTCGAAATGACAGTATAATGAGTAGAAGTTAAAATGTCCTCTGCTTTCAAGTCATCATGGTTGTCATTTGATTAAATAATAGTGCATTCTGTTTGATGTCTTGGCTTTATTATTCAGAAGCACTTCAGTATATGTGTCCTACCTTTGTATTATGTGCTCCTGGCAACCAGGTATCCATATAGGTTCTTATTTACACACCTATAATGGATACACTGTGCGTTTAGCTTGCATGTGTGCTGCTTGAATATGGAATTTTAATTATTCCTGTTAATTATGGTGCATTCACCAAAAAGAGGGAAATCATTGGTCGGGTACAAAAAGAAACTGCTTAGTATTTGAAGGAATTTGATAATTTTGTTGTAGTTTGTAGCTTGGCAGGTGGTAATAATGCTATGCCAGCACTGTCAAAATATGAAAATTAAAGTGACGATGGGTTTTAATGAAATCCATTTGACAAATATAATTAAGGTGTTTTAATATGAAGCCCTGTAATAAAGACTACCGGTGGACTCCCTGAGGTCCTGACTAATTGTGTAGATTGCTTTTAAGCTTTGAATAGTTTTATTGGATAATGAACTGTTAAGAAGTGTTAGATCTTTCTTAAGCAGAATTTGGTTTGAAAAAGAAGAGGAGAGACAGGCCTGAGGTGTGGCATTTTAAACATAATTAGAAGAGAGATTTAAGTTAACATCTTTGATCTTGCTGTCAGTTTTTGATTAGAGCTGTAAATGCTTTAATCAAGTGCAGTGTAGTCATTACATTTCTAACTGTTTTTAAACTGCGAAATTACTGAGACACTGACATCGTTTTAACACTTCTTGAGAATTTCCAGCAAAGTTATGTTTGTAAACTGGGTGTTTGCATTAAAATGTCATATTGCAATAATTTACCAATTCAGTAGATCATTTAATAATTATATTCTGGTGCTCAAATAATCTGGAAATCCTTTATGAAATTAAATGTAATGTCTTGAGGAGAGTGTGCCACTTTAGATTTGATTTTCAAAATATTTTTTAATATTGTTTTTTCCAATAAAATTATATTCAAAGTAGTAGTTATAATGAAAATTAATATATAAGAAGCTAAGTGCAGTATTTAAATGCCTTCCTAGGAATACAGTCCTTTTAGTGCTACATACTGTGTTCTGCCAATGTGGATTCCTTCACACCTATTTTAGAAATGGGGAAACAGGCACAGGTATTTGTCACCTGTACTGTAGTGCCTGAGCCGGCAATAAAATTGTGGTCTCTTGAATCCCTATCTTGTAATGTTAAAGATTGCTTGAAGAAAATTCAGAAAGATCAATTCATTTATTTTTTTACTGGCATCCAAAACGGTAAAAAAATGTGGAAATGGCCATGGCACAGGTATGTAACCTGAATGCGGATGGTACCTGCCCATAGGTGGCATGCCTTTCATTTCAAATACAGAGCCCAGCAGCCCGGGGTCCTTTCCCAGATCTGATCTTGCCTCTTTGATCATGACAGAAAATCCAAACACTTGTTTCTTTACTGTCTTGTGCTAGGAGCTACTGGACATACTGCTTTGCTTGTGTTGGTCCTCTAGAAACATCGAAATAAGCTACACCAAGGAAAGACATGCTTAATTTGTTCTCTCTACAGCATATAGAACATGCACACAAATAAACGTTAGCAGTGGCCTGCCAGCAAGTCCTACGAAATTGTTAATTACATCTCACAGGAGACCACCTGATGTCTTTGGCAGCATGTCCTGCACACTAACGTGTCTGAGGGCTGGCAGACCAGGGGAGAGGTGAGATGTCATCCAAACCTAGGACATCCTCACAAAGACTGTTCAGGTGCCAGCGCTTCTTCCTGTCACCTCCACTGCGCCTGTCCCTGCTGATTGCGGTTCAAGTAGCACCCAACAGAGAGAAGCAGTCTCTCTGGTGACCCTGACCCAAGTCATCACGGATTCAAAGACCGTGTCCAGTACCTGGGATGTCACTTGGAGCACTGCAGGCAGCTGTTTCGGGAGAATCCAAACAAAAACTTCTGCCCTACGCAGCAAGCTGCTCTGTTCTGGAGCAGGTTTTTTTTTTCGAATTTCCAGGTTTGCCCCCAGTTAAACCATACAGCAATAGTCTAATGTAGAGAAGCCGCAAGCATTGATAAGTATTGCTGAGTTCCTCCATCAGAAGAAATCACACTTGTCATCTTAGACACTGAAAAATCAGAGTTTACAACATTTTTTTTCTTTTCAAGGATGCCTTATAAACAAATCGTGTCTACATCCAGTAAAGGCCCCATGTAAGTCTACCTCTTAAACACCATCTGAAGAGCTTAACTTGATCCTTAAAATATGATTCTGCTCTGAGGAGTGCTATAAAAAATCTATTATGGGAAAGTCTTTACTTCCATCTCAGCAATTTACAGAAGAAATATCTTTGTTTGACAAGTACAAGAGCAGAGACTGTTTAATTTTTATTTTTTTTTTTAACATAGATAACCCTGCAAACTCAGCCTGGATTTTAAAATCAGTTTGGATTCTTTTTTTCTTGTATGCCTCCTGATAACAGGGATTTGCCAGGCCATTGGGTATTTTTCATTGTTCCCTCTGTACCCTTGCTGTGGGTTTATTGAGGTAGTGGTTTTCTCAGCATTACTCTGTGTGTAATCGAAGGCAACATTGCAGATAGAAATAACTAGCACTTAGCTCATGTGTGTGAAAAAGGAAGCAGAATCCATAGCTGCATTGGTCCTGCAGGGTAAAAACAAAAATATAAACAAAGGAAAAATGGCTTGAGACGGGAAGGTATAAGTGGAGGAAGACAGGAGTCCGTAAGTGTGCTGTGTAAGCATCACAGAGATGTTTATGTTGATGTTTTATCCTTTAGGTGCAGGTTTTTAAATTACTGTGTATTTCAAATGAACACAGATTCTAATTGCTGGGTATAAATATCATATGTAAAACCAAGATTCAAAATGTAATAAGATAGCAAACTGCTAAACTTCATCACTAAACAAAAATACAGCTAAGTGAGCATTTCCTAGAAATCCCTCCAGAGACCAGAATAAAATTCTGGGGCAGAGCTGGAACTTGAGCCACAGCCAGCCCAATAAACTACGGACTGTCCCTTCCTTCTGCTCCTTGTCCCTCAGCTGCTTCAGATCTCCAGAGTCCTGAGGGAAAAAACATCCTTCTCTGCAAGCAAAACCACTATCATGACAAAACTGGTGTGCATTACACATCACACAGTTTTCTAGTTGTAAACTACCCACTGAGTAAACTAACGTCTTGAAAGGGGGGTTTCCTCTACAAATTGCCACCTCTTTGGAGAGATATTACACTTTCAGGGGAAACTGATGCTTCATGAATAATTTTTAATTAATTTTGCCTCCTTTTATAGATCAACTTTTAAAATATTGTTTTGGTAGAAACCTTGAACAATAACTTTCCTCAGCATTCTCTTTATTATTATTTTTTAGACCTTGGTACTTTCAGGCTCCAACTTAGCAATACAGTTCTTTTTTGTGGCATTTAGATTTTAAGAGCTTTAGTTGGTGAAAAAATGGGGAATGTTGAAAGGAAAAGCTAATTAATGTTTCCTCAGCCTATCTAAAGTACGCTATTGTGTTAGAGTTTTGCCACATTTGTAATTTATGCCTGTTAAACCTTTGTTTTATCATCTATTACTGACTTCTAGGCTTCTGTTTGCACTTACTGTCTGTAACAAGCATTTCATTTTATATGGAGAAAAAATGGTTTCAGTTACTTTTACTGTACCTGAAAAGGAGAATGGGATTTGCAAATGATAAATGGGGAAGTTGACTAGCTAACTAATAAAGATTTGTCTTAATCAAGTATGATTTGTCAGAACAGGAGCGCACTGGGGTCAGGGCACACGCAATGAATAATACAGCATTCACTGGAGAAAAGGACCAGGCAAAAGGCCTCATAAATATGCTGCGATTACCCATTGCTAATTCGTATTCAAAGAATGAGTTGCACTGAAGCCAGCTTCGAGGTTGCTGAGCTGTTCACCTGCTTTGTGGGCTTTCCGATGTTTAAGAAAGTTTTTTAATATATATACTGTTTCAGAATGGTTTATTTTTGCACAGACTGCTACAATTTTGGGTCAATGATTTTAAGCATTATTTATTAATCATCCTTTGGGTTTGTTTTATTTTTCTGATGTTCGGACTCTATTTTATTTCTATTTTTCGTTGTTTAAATATGAATGTGAATACAGCAGGAGATAGTTCCATTCACATTTAAAATGAATTGCTGAACAGTGCAAGAAAGGTTAAAACACTCTTTAGCTCCATGGAAGTATTAAAGATCAAACAAGCGTAGACTTTTTGCTTGTTTTGCCAGCTTTCCTGACTTTCCAATTGGTCTGTGGATTCAAGATAAACCTGGTACATCAGTATTTTGGGGGAAACCTGAAGAAACCCAAATGTCATTTTATTTGACTCTGGCTTTGTTTTCATTTGTTGCCATTGCTTTTTGCTTCAAGGAGCAGTCTCTCAGATTTAAACAGTTGAAGGATGTACTCTTCTTACAGATTTTCTGATGTCCAGAAGCTGAGATACTGCAAAGAAATTTGTTCCCATTGATAAGTGTTAGCTACATAAATGGGTCATGAAGAATCGTTTTTTTAAAAAAAGAAATAAAAATTGTTCCCATGCTTACAGATATAACTAGCAGACTTTGTTCTTTGTCTTTGTACTGTTTAAATGTCACATGCTGTGGTTTTGTGTAGTTAAATAAGTTTGGAAAAAAATCTCTTGCTCCACACTTCAATTTTTAAGCATATTTCAACATTTCAAAATGTTTTCTTCTCTTTTGAAAACCTAATATAACTGTTTTCTGTTCACTGGTTGGCTGATTGTCTCATCTATTCTGTGCTTGACTCTGCGTCTTGAAGTGCATTTACTGCTTTAAGAGTAAATCAGCTATAGACGTAGGGCCAACTTTACGAGCCTCGAGCTGCTGAATGTGGGAATCTAAGTTGCCAACTCTCTGCCTACACATTTTAAGTCTTTGAAATAAGCAGTACTGCAGGGTCCAAAGTAATTATTTACACTGCTTTGAATTTATAGCAAACTTGGTGGATGGTGGAGCATTTTTGATTAAATTATGACTATGAATCCAGCCTTAGTTAGATGAACCTAAGATCACTGTTGTGTCATTTCAGTGCTGTTTGGAGTCGTAGGCTTAATTAAGTGATGGTTTGTGGCTCAAGTTATAGAGGATATATTTCTGCAACTTAATTTAGATGCAATCGGGATTGTTAATGCTCTCCCCTGCTAAATCGCTTTCAGAAAAGTTCAAGGTTGGCAGTACTATAATGAAGCAGCATCAGTTCCCTGCACCAGGCTCAGAGTGACCAGGGAATTCTGTCCTGACAGCACTTAAAGTAGTCAGAAAAGAAGATACTGAGTGTTGGTTCCCAACTTCACTTACATAAGTGATTGAAATGGGGGTAGCAAGTTGTTTACTTATTTTTGCACTAAGCATGGATTTCTTTTGCCTTAGAACTTAATTGAAAGAAGTGGTGGGAAGTAGATGCGAAGGGAGGAATTTGGAGCAGGTGAGCATTGCTGAGCTCGTGCATGGGTAGAACAATGGCTGGACTTCAATGTAGACAAGCGCTCAGGAGAATCAAAGTCTGCCACCTCCTGTGAATGTTGCTGTGAGGATGTTAGTAAGGGAGCTCAGCTAGATGGGTGATGGGAGTAGACAGAAAAAAAATACATCAGTTAGTGAGAAATGAGTAGTTTTATACCAGCAGATTGATGTAAGTTAGGATTTCAGAAAAGGTATGAAACCTTAGAAAAAGAAAAGGCTACTGGAGGTGAAGTTACTAGGTCTGTCATATATCATATTTCTCCTTTCTTTTTCCTATTTTCCTCTCATTCATCTGCCTTTTTTTTTTTTTTTTTTTTTTTTTTTCCTGGGGAAGGACAGAGTAGGCCTAGACCATGGGAGGTGTTAGTTATGAAATGCTCCCAGTTTGTTCTTAAAGGCATGTGACATCTTCCTCAAATATCTTTTCTTCCTTATTTTGAACAAAGCACAAAGCCTGAATTCTGATTAAGTGTTCTGGATGTTTTTCTTTCTGGTTTCCCTGACCTCAGGATCAACGGACCCCTTTTTCTCTTGGCCAATGATAATAATTTCATGAACATCCATTATAGCTTATTTTTCATTTGAAAAATGTTTGTATTTAAGTTTAGTGGACATCTTGGACTTTGGAGGATTGGGAGGTATTTTTAGGTGTTTTTTGCTTTCACAGTAAGACTGGGCAACTTCTTTGATCCTTTCTTGCAGCTGAACTTCTGACAGCTCTGGAAGTGTTGGATGTCCTCAGTGTACGCTGTTGACTGTCAGTACTCTTTCCACCAGTACGGCATTTGCTTCTGCTGAAGAGGCCAACTAGTCTCTATAGCATGTAGCTAATTTTTATTGTGTTAAGTGACCACTTAACAGCATGCAGATTAACTTCTCTGTGGCAGATTCTTGAGGCATTTGAGCACCAACTCTCATGTTTCACTGTTAATGCTCTACAAATTGTCTCTCTGTTGGCTTATAGCCATTATATTCTCCTTCATTTATCTGTATTAACTTGTATTTGTCGTTTAATAACTTTAATGACCTAAATCCTTCTGTCTTTAATTATATTGGCTGTTCAATGTAAATATATATCAACTGTGAACTTGTAAATTTATAGGACTTTTACCTGTGTCCCTGCACTTAAAGATATGTCATCACTTTCTTTATTAACTTTCTGCTGTCAGAAGCATAAAGCATTTGACTCAGCCCTGAATTCTTCTAACTCCTGCAACATATATTTTCCACATTTGTAAATCTGCTTGCTGTCACCTCTGAACAGCTAGCATTTAACACTTCCTAGCATTTTTTTTCCAGAAACTGCTGTTGGTGATATATCTCTCTTCATCTACTAAAATCTAAACTTTTAACCTGTCCAAAATGGAGTGGCTTTTGGAAAAAAAAAAAGTGTCCCAGCCCTGAATATGTTTCCTGAGTTTCTGCCTGCGACACTGTAGTTCTTCTCCAAAAATCTTCCATAAGCCACAATCTTTCATAATCTTTTGCTACATCTTCAGAGCATGTGATGTCTCTGTGCAAAGGCAACGCAGAACTGCGTTCCCCAAATGGCGTCATTCACTAGGCAAGACTGAGGATCTCAGGGTGGAAGTGTTCTCCATTCTACTCTGAGTTCTCTCACAACACACAATGTTTTCTGAGTGTATTTCATGGTTTTGTAGAACAGCCATCTTGATTTTTAACATGATCTTCTGCTTTTCCCTGTGTAAATTAGTTTGTCTTTTCCCACCTCTAATTACAGAGATAGAGCAAATCATACTTCCGGGCATCTTCTCCATTATTTGGTTGTTTTTAAGCTTTTTTTTTACATTTTAAACCATATCACAATATCTGCTGCCTCTTATGAAACAAATATATATATATATATATATATATATAAAAATATAGGTATTTATACACACACACAGAGGGTACACTTTGAGAGGAAAAGTGCTGTCTAAACCATGTTGGATTATTTTATTTTTCATATGAAAAGAAAAATGGGGACTCTGTCTGCAAAATTCATAAAAATGCATGTTTGTTTATCCAAAAGCCTGGAGAGGCTGATTCCATATCATTCCTGTCTCTTGAGTAAATATATTAGTCATTCTTAAGGAAAAAAGTATTATTGACTTGAGTGATTAGAAAAAGCTCTTTCAGAATCAGTTTAGCTGATAAAGTAAATAAATACTTAAATGGCTGGAGGCAGAAAAAGGAAAAGAAAAACCAGTCAAGCACAACTTATTTTGTGTCCTTGATATGTGTGTAGGTATTAGAAATCAAGCTTTGTGGAACATGTATTAATTAATTATGATTTGTACATATAAATAAATACTGCACATAAGTTACAGGCAAATTCCAAAGAGCACATTCAGGAGTGTAAAGCATTGCAAGAAGTGTTCATTGTCTTTTGGGTTTATCTCAATGTCAAAGTTGTAAACTATGGGCCAGTTTTTGCACACATGAAGAGGGAAGTTGTGTTTGCGTTTGTTGGTTTGGGGTGTGTGTGTGTGTTTTCTTCAGTTGGGGAAAGTGCCTTCATTCTTCTAATTAGTTTCAGTGTTTTAGGATAAAAACTGTTTGGGTTTTTTTGCATAACACAGTATCATAGAACCAGACACCATTTTTCTTGGACCCACAATATAGCATTATTAACGTGTTCAGCACTAAAGGGTCTGATTTCCCATACCCTGTTCAAACACCTTTAAGGCAGAATACGTTTAGAGATGTGAATTTTAGCATTCACCCTCTAAGGCTGATGCTTGTTAATATTAAGTTGTATACTTTTTCAGAATTTTTTTCTGTTCATCACAGCATTGTTTAAGACTAAGATAATTGCTATATCGAATATTCTTGCCCTCTGTCAGTACATAGATAATAATGATGTAAATGCATTCACCCTTCTGCTTCTCATAGTTTAGCTGTAATTTTAGAACATAATTTTATGCATCTCTCTGGGAATTTCAGTTAGAAAAAGCAACACCATGCAGTCTTTTGTAGGACTTGGGACTGTACTGTACTAAACATTGTTCATACATAGTTACTAAAAGGATGGGATAATCCCCAAATAATTGACGTTGTTAAGATTCTGTGTCAATAACACCATTACTGGCAACATGCAACACCCTTCAGTTTGTGTATTGGTCTTAATTCATGCATCTGCACTACAGTGTATCTTCGAAACCTGACCTTTTCACATAACTGTAGTAGCATCGTCAATGATTTGCATTATAAGTAGTCTGGAAAGATCCATACAGCACTATTGCACTAAAAGCATGAATCTACCACACACATGAAGGTTTTAACTGGCAGGAAAGCATCAGAGTTGTGGGGAAAACTTGAAAAATTATAGGAAGCAGATAGCAATTATATCAAACTTGTAATTAATTGTACGGGACTAATGTTAGGTTTTTTTCAGTCCCAGTCATCTTCAGTTGTAAACCAAGTGAGGAGACATGTCTTCATATCATTTATAAGTCTGTATTTTCTTTATTTATTAATATTTTTGTTTGACTGTCCTGACCTTCCAGCAAAAAAATCAAGTTTCACTGTCATCAGTGAATTTTCTAAGTAGAATGAGGATATGAAGAGGATCTGTGGATAAAGGTGTCAATTTATGTTTGCAAACTTATTGTGAGATTATGTTACCTCAGTTATGTCTCTTTGTTCAACTTATGTTGTTATTTTAGCCCAAAAAAGGCCAAAGATCATCAACTAAAGTGCATGTAGAGTAAAGCTGCTCCTGTAAAATTGATGATCCGTCCAATTATTTATCTATAGAGGCTGCTGGGAAGAAACGCAACTATCTCAGTTCTCAGACCCCTCTGCTAGGTTGAACTTCATGGCTGAAGGTTTAATCCCTAAGTGTCATATCAACAATTCATTCTGTGATATTCTGGCTGACATGCTCTCCTTCCTTATTTATTGATGTCTTCAGTCATTGACAATGAGAGGAAAATACACTATTCGTCAAAGTGATGGTGTTTTACCCTCACTTACAGTTGATGCTGCTGTCACATTGATGGTTGGAAAATAAACTCAATCATTATAAAAAGCTAAGAGTGTGAACTTGCCAGTGACAGGAAGAAGATGAAAAAACCTCACAGTAACTTGCTTAAAATTGGTGTAATAAAAATAGAGCTTTTTCCTATAAAGATATTTTTGAGCTTTGTTTGTGAAATACCAAGCCATTTTAGCCATTTACTTTATAGTTGCTCCTTTGAAGGAAAATCTGTTCCTTGCACTCCTTTATGTCTGTGCAAACATACTTATAATTTTTATCAATAAATACTTGTTTTTATTTCACCTCATGCTACTTGGTTAGTAAATTGTTTATGTTTTTCTTCTTTTTTTAAGGAATTTCACTTTGGTGTCCTGTCATCCCTGTCCTGTCCCTGTCCCCCACCCCGTCCCCCCCAAGATTACATTGAATTCATGTATCTGAATTCATGTATTACAGTATTTTGAGTGCTTTGATGAAGAATATGCTCAGTATAGTTTCATCCAGTAAGTCCTCTGACATGCAAACATAGGCAAAGCTCTCTTGAATCTCTTTCTTAGGCTACCATTTATATAGCTGTACTGCACTTTACAGCTTTTTTAACTCAATAACGACATATCTTACCACATTTCACCTTTGGGAGGCATTGTATATACAGCTAAAAGTAAAGAGCAGCAAGCCAAGAGGGACAAGATAGCATAATGAGGATGTCAGTTTGTGGTCAGATATCTGAGGAAATATTTATCTTACTTGTACTGTACTTGGCAATAGATAGAGAAATATATATGTAATTAATTTCCTTAGGCTTCATCTGGCAGATTATGTAGCTCGTGTTAAATGGATTTAGAAAAAAAAAAAAAAAATGTTTGTCTCAAAGTTTTAAAGTTTGAGGTGATTCTACTTTGGATTGTTTCCTGAAAATGGACTGTATCCATTTTTTAAAAAAATAAGAATACTCATGTTTGACCTACTAGCTTATTGGTGAATTTTTAATTATTAATTTTCTTGATGTTCCTCAAATAATGACATTGTAAGAGCCCACTCATTCACCAGAACAATAGCAAGGCATGGTTTTTGTTCATAAATCATGGGTTTGTACTTTTACTCAGTTTTAGTGCCTATCTCTGGCAAGCTACCTCAATAATCTAAATGAATGTGCACAGAAATGCTGGTTGTCTCACACGTGCTGTGTGTCCTGAGGCAAGCTACAGCTGCTTCAGCTCCTTGTACCTGTTTCCCCACCTGTAAAATGGGAATGATTTAACTTATTTTTTTCCTTCAGGGAAATACAGGGAGGGTTTCTTAATGTTTCTATAGGGCTTTGAAGATTAAAATCTCTTCTCTGTACTTGCTGCTAATATTTCAGTGTTAGAGGAGCATTTGACTAAAGCTGTTTGAAGAATAAAATTTTGGCATCTTATGTTTTCTTTGTACCATATCTTGAGGCCTCTCCCCTATAATTTTGCAACCTTTGGTTCAGCATAAGCTGCGGAAGCAAACAACCCCTGCGTAAACAAACGGTGATGACAATAGATTAGTGTATATGTCTGCTATTAAAAACATCAGGAGATCCATTACAGCATATCTCTAAGCTTGCCAGAAATAGTCCATGATGGAGCAAAACAGATACCAGTAACTCAGCTTAGCCTGAAATAGCTTTTATTTAAGCATCAGTGATAAATGCTGAGAGGCACAGAGAGTGGTTCCCTTCTAATGTGACTTCTCAGTGTCTTCAGAAGAATAAGGTGGCTGGTGTTTTAGGAAAGGCTTCCTGACTTCCTTTCTAAGACAGGGAGTAGGTTTAAGGAGTGTGTGGGAATTATGGACACCCAGCACTCAGAGCAAGTCTGAAAGTCTTCTTGCATTTGTTTCACAGACCAAAGGTCAGCATCAATTCCCAGGGCCTAGACAACCTCAGGAGATTGCAGGGGGACAGCTTCTGGTTTGGTTGATATTTCTTCAGTTTTATGTTGCTTGAAAAACTTAAAATTTAGTATAAAGATGTATTCCTCTTTGCAGGAGTGATTAGGCTATCACATGTATTAAATGATGCTGTTACAATCTCACCTGGCATTTGAGGCCTTACAGTCACAGGCTATATTTTTCATTATTTACATTTTGATTTTTTAATGCAGAGCAGATTGGACAGGAGATGCTGGAAAACCTCAGTCACGACAGAGAGAAGATCCAGCGTGCTCGGGAAAGGGTAAGTTTGATAATAAGTATTTCCTGGTCTCAGATTTTATTTACTTCGGGCATTTTATTTACTCTCTGTGCATGCAAAAATAATCCAGCATATTGATCACTTTTATATAAATCAATTGCTATCATGAGATATAATCAAGATCTGCATCAAAACACTTGAAAAGTGTCTTGTATGAGCCCAGTCCTGCAAAGCCTGTCCTACAGGGAGTCACATTGAAGTCACCAAATCCACTGTTGGAAACAAGTTTTCTGTCCCTAACATCACAGTTAGGTCAGCTTTTTGTCCTTTGAAGGGTTTGTTATAGTGTCCATTGCAGTGATTTCTTGGACTATCATGACAGAGATTCTGATTGTTCAACCTTACTCTTTGTAGCTGCAAATGCTGCTAATTGCCTCCTTGGGTGATTCTGTGTTAAAGAACAGGTAGTGGTTTCTTACACTGCTGCTCTGTCACTGCGGTCAAGATAACATATCTATGTCATTTTTGTCTTATGTTGCCTCCATAGGGATCAACTCTGCTCTGTAGAGTTAATGAAGATGCTTAGAAGTCCATCCCATCCACACATACAACTTCTTGGAACTTCAGTCTAAGAAATTTGCCTCTCTGTTTTCTGTTCACAGAACCAGGAGTGACTGTACTTGTGACTTTCTGTTGGTGACACATTGATCAGACACTTTCCTGAGTGTCCAATTTTGCCAATGTCCTCCTACAAGCCTCTAGCTGACCAATGCCACTTAAGGAAACTCCTTTATCTGTCCCAGGAGTTTCTTTACCTGGATAGCTTTGATTGGTAAAGCCTCATATGATGGCTTTAATGAAGCGTTTTCTGTCAGCTGTACCAGTTGCTTTCTGAAGTCCTGAGCATAGTTACTTTAAAACATTAAGTATAACTAAATCATTAAATGTAACTAAGGATTTTGAGCATTTACCAAGTGTTGTTCAGGCAACTTTGTGTCTTATTTCACCTCCACTCCTCACATCCCTAGTGACTGCTGAGTCTGAGATGCTTTTCTGCTTCTAGCTGGACAAATAAAACCTAGGCAATGGAGATCAATAGCATGTATCCTTTTCTGTTGATCCTAAAAATCCTCAGGAAAAAGAGAGTGTAGTTCTGATGACTCTGAACACATGGTTCATGGCATAACTTTTCCTTTTCTGTGCTTTCCACTTGAAGAGCAAATTTCTTTGATGGCAAAACCTGTAAGCTGCAAGGAGCAGAATTAATAAGGATATTCTAGGAAAGTGTATCCCATCACAGTTCAGTGAAAGACCTCTTGTATATGGAAGATCTCAAATTTCAACTTTTTATCATATGCCACTTAAAATATTTTGTTTAGGGAATTCAGGGAGCCACATGAGTGTATCTGTCCCAGCTGTCTGTATACTCAGATGTACAGTCAGGGATGATCTTGGATAACTTGGTAAGTTTTCCTTTTTGTGGAGATTTTTTAAAGACCAGAACAGAGATGCTCTGTCAATGCATAATAGCTTTACACTGAACACACAGAGTTATTATCTAATCAACCAGCGAACAAACTTGTCTTCTGAAAGTCAAATGTCAGCTTGAGAATGATGCTCAGTTCTTAGCAGTTCAATGTTGTGAAAATTAGGAAGATTTTCTTATGAGCAAAATTTAAGCAAGTTAGGGTCTCTATAGTTTGGTTAAATTTACATACAGTAGTTTTCCTGTCTGTAGATTAAAACATTTGAATGAAGAAAAATGCAAGACAGAGTTAGTATCATTTTGAATAAATGAAGATCATGTGCAGTGCAAAATACATGTGTAATGACAGCTGTGAGGAGGAATTCTCTAAACTACTTTATTTAAAAGTCAAAGAGAAGGGATGAAGCTCTGCTACAAGAGTCAGTTAGGTTAACTGGAGTATAAAGGACACTAAATGGTGCAATACTTTTTAGGAAAACCTCAAATTAAAATGTGTCTAAGGCAGACCTATCAACATCAGCAACTTGTTAATCTTCCTTCATTCCTTTCTCATTCTTCTTAGTATTATTTTTTAAAAGCTTTCTTAAACTCCATTTAGATTTGCCTTTGCTAATATCAAAGCATCTTTCAAAATGTTTTCGTTACAGCAGTTCTGTGAAAGAAGGGAGTGCCATCATATGCCATTTAACAGGTTTACACGTCACCAGTTCTTTGGCTTCTGCAGTGCACTGGTGTTTGTAAAGAAATGATGGAAGAACCACTATCAGATATTTCCATTTTAAATAAAACCAAACTTACGTTTGAAACTCTTTACCTTGTTTTTTCTGCCAATGCAGGAAGAAAAGGTGTTTTTTTAGTGTTCTCTTGGGAGGTAGCTAGAGATCTTCCAACTATGTGTGTACGTGTTTGTTTCTTTTTTAACATTTCTTTTACTTATTTTGTAGGGTTTTTTATTACCATAAGTATATGAGATCGTCTTGCTTGAGGAGTTTGTCAAACCTCTAAGATTCAGCTTCCCCTTCCTAACTATCAGTGCTGATTCTAGCTGTCAGGTAGAATCCTGCAGCAAAAGCGGAAAGTTAGGATCAAACATACAATGGTAAAAAGGAGAGAGCTACTTTTCTGTGAAAAAGGAGGAGAAGCCCCAAGTGTTAAATGCATCTTTATGAATAATAAAAGACCAATGTAAAGCATACATTTGTACTTCAGATTCCCTTCTAGCATAGGTAAGAACTTGGCTTTTTAATAAGCCTTTTAAAAATTATTGTGACGTTTTTTCTTCTGTTACTTGTGTCAAACTGGGCTAAACTGCTTTTCTGGAGCTTGAATCGTCTAGATGAATCAGGAAAAAATGAGGGAATGGCTTCCCTGGAATATAAAGCTCATCTTTGTTCCATCGTGGCGCATAATTACAGAGATCTGAGAGTCAGTGTACGCTTCCCACTGAATATGATATTGCTAAGAGCAAGCCTTGGTTGGTGTTATCCAGTCCCAGCTACTACTTGGTATTTTCTTAATACCTTTTACGAAAACAAGGAGGAAATTTATGCAAAAAGGTTATGTGTCGTGGATTGCAACTGCTGATTTCAGTAATACACATTAAATCTGGTAGCAAATATTTACAGTATTGGGTTCCAGAATAGAAACTGGTTTTAATATTGCTGCTGTGCATATATTCAAGATGTAATAGTGGTTTGTTATGGTGAAGGTGATTTGTTATTGGAAGACTGCCACTTTTCTTGGCAGTGTTACTGTTTTGATGGATTTATAACACAGGATACATTTTGTCTTCTACAACAAAGTTTCTTTAGTAAGAAGTCAATGAGTCAAGTAATCCTTTCAATCTGATTTGATAATGAAGAGGTAAATATTCAGCTTTCATTAGGAGAAGAATGTTTTTATGTATGTACACACAGCTGTGTTTGGGGGCATGTTAGAAACAGTGGCCCCTGCTATTTCATAACTGATACTGTAATTTACAGTAGATTTTGATGTCCCACTGTCTCCAAGATCTCTAAAAAGTCCAAAGAGATCTCTCCTTCAGCTTTCAGTAGGAAAAGAGGCAATAAAATTGTAACTATTCTTCCTATACATTTCTTCATTTCTAGACATTTTTTTGTGGGGAACTAATAAACACAAAAATAGAAGGAAGGTTTTAAACCCTTATAAAGAACAATAGAAATAATTCCTCTTTTTTAATATGAAGTTCATTTTCTGCATAAATTTTTATCTCCCCAGTTTAATTTTTTATTCAATTCTGCTTTTACCTATTTAGCAAGATTTTGAGAGAGCTGTAGAACAAGTCAGCTAATTAAGTTTAGTTGCAAATGTTATTTTCAGTGAGTGAGTGATCCTTACATGCAAAAGTATATATTGTACAGCTGTGCCTTATGTACATACTATATACTGTTCAGAAAGTATTTAGACATCCATCCCAGTGGTGGCTGCTGTAAGGTCAGTACGGGTTTTGTATTGAAGGGACAGTATAGGCATATTCTTTTATACAAAATCAGTAAAGGAACGCTGTGTTGTATTACAGCTTTTTCTTTAAATTAATGTCTTTGAAAAACAGTGAAAGATATATTTGTTTTTTCATTTCATAAAGCATCAGGAACACAGCACATGGCTGTCTCTTCATCCCTTGATGCTCTGACTCACATAACCAATAAACATACACACATCAATGGGAATTATGGATACCAATTTATATAGCTTCTACCTGCAACCCTTTATTTGTAAACCTTTTGCTCTTTATCCCAGTTCATCTTTGTTGCCTCAGTGTCTTATCTTCCATGGGTTTCATCTTTACCTAAGTGAAAACCAGACAAAACATTTTTAAATTTCAGCGCTTTTGTGGCTTTCTTACATGTGAGTTTGTTGTGGGCTAAACCTGGAGTTGATTGACTCAAATGACAGTAGAAATATCTGTTCTTTGTACAGAATGGAGTATATATGCCTTTTGCCTTTAATGGGACTCTTTTCTTCTCAGCTTAGAGAAACAGATGCAAACCTGGGGAAGAGTTCCAGGATTTTGACAGGAATGTTGCGAAGGTAAGGCCAAGGTAGGGACACTTCTGCTCTTTCTTTTTTTTCATCTCTCCCTCCATGCCTTTGTTTTTAGTTTTAATTCAACCTCAGCATTTTGCTGACATACCTGGCTTTTTTTACACAGGCTGTTATGTAGAATATCTTCAAGTGAACGCTGGCAGTGAAGCAGGCATAGTTAGATACAAGACTTTATCACAGCTATGGAGTTTTCTGTAACCTGAGGAATTACTCTTGCTCAATCATTTCTCATCTTGGTTTCTTTGTTATTTGGGGGTTTTTGTGTGTGTGTTCCAAAATTAAGCTTTTTAATGATGATTTCCTGTGTTCCTTATTCTTGAGTGTTTGGGAAAGGGGGGTTGAGTTTTCAGGGTTTTTCACCTGTTAGATTTTGTGTGAGAAAGTTTGTAAATGTTTTGGGGCAGTGTAAATTTATGCACAGAGAACAGATTAAGATGATCAATTCTCTCTGAATAGGTGGGGCAGACACATTGTCAAACCCCGTGGTTTTAACATGTTTCTTCCATGTTTTCAATGTTATGAAAATTGTCTGTGGATTAAAGTGAGGTGGTATGGAAAAGAAGAATTTGCAACATCTTAAAAATCTATGTGGGACTGCAGGAAGTTATCCAGTGATGATTACCCAATTTAAATTTACACTGATACCTTCACAGACAGATTTTCTGAAGTAGTAGCATCTTTGGATATGTCTTTACCCAGTGAAACAGCACCTGAGCTTCTCCGTGATGTCCATATTTCTGTATAAATTCAGTTTCTGTCCCTCTAGTAGATGGTGTCAGGTGCTATGAAAATACATTTCTAAAGGGGTTTAGAGCATCCTCAGAAGTGTTCAGTATGATATTACCCTTGCCATGGGCTTTTATGTTGCATATTTGCTTAATGCAATCTGATTATTTTTTTAAAAAAAAAAAAAAAAAGGTGAAAGTTTAGCAGAATTTTTGATTTGTCACTTGGCTTGGAAAATATCAAAACCAGAATTTAATAAGTTGTTCTTTAGTCTCCTTAGAAAAATATCCTTCTTAGTTCCTTGTATACC
Organism: Athene noctua; assembly: GCF_965140245.1. Classification (NCBI taxonomy): domain Eukaryota; kingdom Metazoa; phylum Chordata; class Aves; order Strigiformes; family Strigidae; genus Athene; species Athene noctua. The sequence goes on from NC_134041.1 coordinate 57,189,978, forward strand.
CAGTTGACAAAGGTTAAAATGACTGAACTTCATGCCTTCATTCCACAGATTTCTTACAATTCCAACTCCAAACTGTAACATATAAAATTCTCTGATTAAGAGTAATATGTAAATGACACAAGCTAAATTCAAAATCCATGGAGAAAGGAAGTGGCAATTGAAAGGGATGGTTCAGTGCCTGTAGACAATCAAAATAAACTATAAAAAAAATGAACGAAAGAAAAGACACAACCAAACCCAAGACTCCCCAGGAAGGTCTCTGCGACATGAGCTGTAACGAATATTCTGCATATGTCTCCATTTTGTCAAATCTCATTAAAGGGGTTTCTTGCTTTATGTCAATTGAGCTGTCCAAAAATCATTCATCATTTTAGTGTAAAAAAAAAATCATGCAGTTATTTAAATAATATCATATTAATGTTAAAGTTCAGCTGTCATTTAATAGTATGGCTTAATCAGACATAGCATTTAGGAAAAATAGTTTTTTCGGGCTTTGCTTGGCTTTCAGGTTGGCAGATTCAAATAAGGATTTATGGGTTTCTAAACCAATGTATTCTTTCCATGTTTATGCTTGAGGTACCTCAGCCTTTTTTGCAGCACCCTGTAGTCTGTTATTTTCAATAAAATAAAGTATCTCCTCATATTGTGTTTGAATACATTTGCAAGTAATTTGGAGAAGCTGAAACAAAAACATATGCTGTAACCTTTGACTTTGTTTTGTGTTTGGGAATCGCAGTTAGGAGTCCTAGTTTATAAGTGTTCCATAAGCCAAATGAAAAATACGATCTTTCTGAAACATGCTTGGGCTCTTCTTTTCAGACAAAAGGATTATGTAGTCAGACACCAAGATGGCATGTTTCTGTATGGCAGAAAGGCACTGGATTTCCTTTTCCTTTAACAAAAATGTTGAGCCAAGTCACCCATCTGTATGAAAGGCAGGTTAGGATTTAAGCTCAGTTCAGGTAAATGTGCCAAAAGAAATGCCTCAGCATAGATGCAGCTTGCAGTAGAAGATTCTCAGGATGTTATTTAAAGCCATGTAATATATAGACCTCTGGTGAATTTAATTTGTTTATGACTGTTGGGTAGAAGGGTCTACCATTATCCCAGCCTCAGAATTATCCTAATGTTGTTTAGTCACAAGAATAATCATAAAATACAGTCCCCAAGAAATCAGCACAGATTAGAGAAATACAACTGTAAGAAAAATAATTAGCACAGATTGGCAGTTGTGTCCTAATTTCTGCATACTTCAGTACATACCACACAATGTTTCACTTAATTACCGGAACCAATAAAGAAACATGCTGGAGGACTATTCTTCACATCATTATTATACGGAAAAGGTAATGTTAAACTGAACATTGTTCAACCTAGTTGCTGCTCCCACAATATGTATTTGCTGATATGCTTGAAGTCATATGCCAGGCTAACACCCTGTGCATCAAATTAATACCTAACTATTTCTATTTTTACCGTCTGGGAAAGGTAAAGCAGCATCTGTTCGGAATCTGGCCAAATATATTAAGAGATTAGATATTTAGATAGCTTGAGGGCTAAATTCCTCCCTTTGTATGACCTAAATTCCCTGTACATAAAATGTTCTGGAGATGGGAAACAAAAGTAGGGACAGGTTTTGTAGGTTGCCATAGCTCACTAAGGAAATCAGTGGCATAATAGGGACAGGTCTTCCTATCCCAGTTTGCTGCTCTAGCAACTTAAAGTAGCCAGCCTTATGTATTGGAATTTGTTATCTCCGGGTATTTGGGTAAGGAAATTTTTGTAAGAAATGTTTTTAAATATTCTCACTTTGAAATTACCTATACTTTTTTTTTTTTCCCCTGTAAATAAACCTACTGAGATTCCACTAAACTAGTATATTCCACTTACAGCATTGCATTATTAGGATAGTATTGGCATGTTGATAATGTCAAAATATTAATCATTACCTTTTACATGTATCTATAGCTCAGGACATCCTGACATTTTATGACTCCTCTTTGAAACTGTGAGACTATAACAGAAGCTTAGGGTAGTTTCAGTTACAGAATTTTCAAATAATAGGTTTTAACATAAGGAAATGGCATTTTCTGCAGTCATCTGTAATATTGCCATCTCAGACATCTATCCCTTGGCTTCTTCTCCAGTGCGAATTGGGGAGCGCACAGTGTGTTGGAAAGAAGCAGAAAAGAATATGTTCTGAAAGATATTCAGTCTTTTGCCCATATCCTAAGCAATAGCCTAGAAAAGCTTTTAAGAAAAGAATTTGGGCAGTCTCCAAGCCACACACGCCCCAGCAGGAAACAAATAAACCTAAAAGTAACCAGATAACAATTTCAGTAGACTTGAAACTTTATCCAATTAGCAAATAAATTCTATTTACCCCCCTTCAGATTGCAGAAAAATATTTTAGAAAAATAACTACTACCTTCCAGAACAACATCTTATTTTGTCTGGTTCATCAGGTAATTTTTATGCCAAAAATTCTCTTTTAATCTTCAAAGTCATTATCAATGATGCTTTGAGAAGCTCATGAACACATCTGCTCTTATAAAAGAGACTTTTAAAACCTGATTTCCAGTTGGACAAACACACCAGTTCCAGCTGATGGAAATGAAGCAATACGTGTTCAGCTCCCAGGTGAGGAGCTGTATGACTTGCCAACAGCTGTATGACCAATGTGACTACAGTCAGAAACAAGGAATGCTTCCCCCTCCATGCCAGCTGTACTCAAGCTTTTTCACTCTTCTTTTCAGGAAAATTCTAATAGTCCTGTTTCCTGCATTACTTCTAGTCTAACTTCCTTGTACTTTTGAACTTCAGGATAGTCCAGACCTTACAGTTATTTTTCAACATTTCGTTGAGTCATGGGACAGTCTAGGTTGGAAGGGACCTCTAGAGATCATCTGGTCCAACCTTCTGCTCAAAGCAAGTCTAATTAGAGCAGGTTGCTCAGAGACTTCTCCAGTTGAGTTTCAAACACACCCAAGGCTAGAGATGCCAATGCCTCTCTAAGCAATCTGTTCCAGTAGCAGTTAAAATAAGCATTTTTTCCAGATATCTAATTAAAATTTCCTGACATCCAATTTGTGTCCATTGCCTCTGGTCCTAAGCAGAAGTGATTTAAAACATAAGTGGTTTAGAATTGGCCATCAGAGGTTGAGCCTGGATTGCAGTGACTCCTAGCAGTTCTCAAACAACTTCAGCAGTTCTGAAGAGGCCCCTGCGGTCATTAGGCTGAGATGACATTCAGTGCAGGGCAATTCTTTAAACAGGGTGTGGGGTGCTCTGCCTCTACTCATTCACCTGGTCAGCTGGCCATTCATCGGGGGATGCAAAAGAACACCTATTTGCTTTCTCACACTCCTAGAGAACTGAAAAGTTAATTATGTCTGTTCTGCTTTCTATCTTGACTACGAAGCCCACGTTTCCATGTGCAGAATAGTGGCAGGGACAGTAATGTCCCTGTTGAGGCAAACCAAAACAAGCAGTGAGTGTTATCACTGTCTTTTTCCCCCATTTCCCTACTAATCTCTGTTTATCCCCAAAGTCCATAACAAAAAAGAGTTTTTTTCTGAGCTAAAGCCTATCTTGGTATCAGTCATACTAGGCCATGACTGTTGAGTCTCTGCAGTTTTCTGGAGGAAGATCTTCGTATCGCAGGTACTGAGTGAAGTTTAACATACAGTTAGATTTGCCTTGTTTTCATGCTAATAGAGAAATTCCTCTTTCCAGCAGGAACTTTACATATTTGGTCTCAAGCCAAAAAAAGTTTGAGTAGAAATTGTTTCAGCAACTTTTTGGTACATATATTTCTATTTTTACTTCTACACTGAAAAATGATTGCAACGGTAACTTCTTTATCAACATGTCTGCTCCCTGTTGAATATGTACAGCTGCAGCTGTTTACTTCAGTAATTTAGACCTTGATTCAGGAACATGTTTAAGCATATGGTTAACTTAAACCAGAGGAACAATTCCCTTATCTTGAGGGAAGCTGAATAAGTGGGGAGTGAGTAGCAGAATGATTCCGGGTCACCTCTTGGGGCAACACAGCTTTTATTGTGCTCCTTGCTCCAGGCCAATTACAGACCAAACCCTGTCCTTAATATTTCTGTTGTTAAATGGAAACTGTAAAATGCACCTAGGGCATGTTAGTGCTTGTTACTGTCAGTGTAAGAACGTATGTTTTTTAAAATTTCCTGACTTTTAGCAGTTAATATAGTTACTTGATTTTTATATTATTGTAGATGTTTATGTTTTAATATGCAACCAATCTTTATCAATTATGAAGTGTTGAATCTTTTCAGAAGGAAACTGATAAGCTTTGTGGTGCTGTTAATCACAAGATAGTCTTTGGATAAGGAACATACGGCTTGTTATACCAGATTAAACCTTGGCATCAATTAGTACCTGGTCATTCCTCACTTTGTCTCTGATTTTAAAAAGAAGCCTTGTTTCTTTGTTAAAGTGATGCACAAAACATCTGGAAAATGTAAATGTGAAGTCAGCAAAATTCCCAAGAATAAGCATTCTTCATCATTAGGAGTTCAACAAAAAAAAGGAAATGTACCTCTATGTCTAAACAGCAAGAATTCTAAAATAGTATGGGACACAGTGGGTTCCCTGTTCTTAATTTAGATATGACATAATCTGATGTATGTAAGGTACATTTCTTATTTTTAATAATCACTTAAGAGCCATTTTATAAACTTTTCTCATCTTTCTTATAGTGTTCTGTATGCTGTTTCCAAAATGCTTTTGAAAAATCTTACTCAATTTCAGTGTTAGAAATACTTTTCAGTTCATGCATCATAGAAGGTACAGAAATCTTTTGAGTTCCTGTATAACCACCATAGCTACAACAAGTAGTGTACATGGAGAACTCCAAGCCATATACTGAAGGTACTGAATGCCTCACAGAATGGGACCGATTTCAACATTACAAGCATGTATTTATGATTAGTCTAATGCCACCTTAGGCTTTGCAAACCTTGAGCTCCAACAGCCTAAGTGGTAGAGATTGAGGTTTACTTCAAACCTGGGAAAAAAAGAGCATCATAACTGATTTTCACATTTTAACAACTTAAGTGCACAGGATAAAATAAGTCAGTGTCTTAATCTCCGTGCACCTAGGCAGTCGTAGAAGGATATGTCCTTCATTCATTGAGATAGAAGCAGTTATACTGTAGCATTGTTTTAGTGTTCAGATTGTTGGAAAGCTTTATCCATGTGTCATGCTGCCTACACTACAGCCATTCTGAGCAGGGCTCTCAGCATTCTTCAGACAATATTTCTAATTCTCTTTTTTCATTCCTTTTTTAAATGTACAATGGGCTTTGTTCTGTCCTCTCCATTCCCTCTTTTCTATCATCTGGAATTACTGTCTCATTTACCCCCCTACTATCTACTTGTGTCCAGCCGAACAGCTGGAAAGAACATCATCTAAAGCACAGTTGTGTTTCTGCAGAAAAGGAGGATCCCAATGGATAATTATCCAAGCTAGTCCTAGAGAGCATATACCAAGAATGTAAAGCATCATAATAGGTTAAATATCATGTAACCCTCTGTGATTGTTCTCTGTATTGAGATATGTTGACTACCATTAAGCCGCTAGATCCTGAAAAGGTTCACAGTGTCATGAATGAAACAAAAGGCATCTCACAGTCAGTGTTGTCATGTCTGAACCACAATAGATGTCCCATGACATGCTTTCATGAGAAGGCATGTCTTATATCAGCATAATCAGTGCAGTGCTTTCTTGCAGTAGTTACAAGTAGTTTCCAGTTGAATGAGTTCTCTCTGACATGATATTCAGGAATAGTGAAGGTAGTGAAAATATTTTGTATGTCGTGAGATTGTTTATGTGAAGCAGGGTGAAGTAGTGAACCGGTTAGGAAAAGCTGACATTGGTAATTGCTGAAATAATTTGAGACAATTCTTCAGAAATCAATGAAGTCAAACTCCTTAAGGCCCAGTCATCATCTAGTAAATTAAGGATAATGTTGTTCTTGACACTACTCACAGTATAATTGTCACAGAACAATATATGCCAAATTTTACATATTCCATTTTCTACGGAGTGCTTAAGCCATAAATTCCTAAATGTAACACTTTCTGATCACAGATCTGCATGATACCTTACTACATGGGTCATTTCATTTTAATCCACAAATTTACCAAAATAAATAGAGTCAGCTTAGAAGTGATCTCAGAAAAGTTTTGTGTAAGGCAGGATTGACTGTCACTGTTTCAGTCCTGGCAGATAGTTGTCTGGCTTGCTCTGCACTGGTGCACATTCCCCATCTCTTCAGTTAAACTGTTCCAAGTTTTCCCTAATGTTTAGCCCAAATCTTTCTTCCTCAGTAGACAGAGAGCTTTTATGTGCTGGTGCATTTGAGGAGATTTCTGTGCTCTGTTGTGGCCCATGACTTCTGCTGTGGAAGAAAATTTCTGTTGAACTCTTCAAGAATTAGAGAGAGTACAAAATTCAATTATAATTTCCAGTTTTCATCAAGCCAAGCCTTTTGATGGGATTCAGATAAAAAATTGAAGACTTGGATAGTGTTCTAATAGTGTTCAGATCCTGGAAGCTCAGACTCTCCGAACAGTAGCTTCATGCATAGGTGTCACTGAGCTTTGCAAATAGTGACACTAAAATTAAATCATTCGCATGAGGTTGTGTATCTGGACTAAAACTAGACTGTATAACAAGCTGACTTAAAGTAACATTTGAAACTCAATCAAGTTCAACAGAATACAGATCTTTACCTTTTTTTGTGGTACTTCTAAATGTTTTAAGGAATAAGCAGTAGGTTTATCGAATAAACATCAGAATTTTCAACTTTGCTCATAGACGCACCAGCATTTTAGACAGATCTAGTATTTGGAAACAAATGGTGGGAGAGGGAATGGTTTTGCCTGTTCTTCTGTCAGGTTTCTGCAGGAGCTTTGTTAATCTCTTATCAGGTAAAGAAGCTCTTTTGTGCATTCTGAGTATGATTTCCAGTAGCATTTGGCACTTTTCTTGCCACACTTGATTGAAATTGTTGGCTTTTAATAAAAGCAAAATTAATTCAGCTTTCCATCATGATGCTGATCACACACCAAGGACTTTATCTTTAAGAAAACAATGAAGTCATCAAACTGATTTAAAACTGCTGTGATATCAGAATCTTGTCCTTATTAGCTAATCTTTTAGATTAGATTGTTTTCAGTCTAGCTCATAGTAGCAGGTCAGTTTTGGCTGTGCTTAAGAGACAGAAGAGATTAAGTGACCAACAACTGGAACAAAGAAAAACTTGGGATTTGCTGAATACAATTTTTGTTCAAGTCACTCAAGTTCATCACAAAATCCAGGACCTGAATTTGCAAGTCATACGCATATGAGTAGTTTGCTCATCTGTAGCCCTAATATTGGATGAGGATCTCTTCTGGTTTGACAAAGTTGGGGGTGGGGGGGTGGGGGGTGTTGATTGGTGTTCTAGTTTTACAGACAAGATGACTGCTCAACAGCTAAGGAAAACCGAGATCACTTAGAGTTTGTTGCAGATAAATTAGTGCTGCTGCGGGACAAGACCAAAACTGAGGGAAAATTTATATCCTTGGGTAGGATGTAATTATGTGGTATTGGACCTTTAAAACTCTGCTGAAATAATGTTCACACATCACTAACCTGCTGAGTATCTGCCTAAAGAATAACAAAGTCATGAATGAGAAAGTGTGGTCTCTCAATAAGAGATTGTTTAGTCTACCTGGTGATAGGAAGGATGAAAATTTGCTAATTTTGGCTGGCTCTTTAGCTAATATGGAAGATTTGAACCTAATCAAGAAGGCAAAGAAAAGTCTGTAGTAACTGAGCAAAATGGGAAGGGCAGAGAACATAAATTTCACCATAAACACTGAGATTTGCATTCTCTACAATATTTGTATAGCTGTGAAGTAATTCATTGAAAATCATTGAAATTGTTTCAGAAATATCTAGAATAATATAAACAAGGGAGAGACTCTTACAACCTGCTTGCTTCAGACAAACTGATAAATCCTCAGTGCTAATGCTCCTTCAGTCTTAAAATCAGGATTATTACTCAGACTTTAAAATCAGTTTTTTAAGTGAGATTTTTTGAAGACTTGAAAAATTAGTCAATGAATTTGAATAGTCAGGAGCTACAGTTTGTTAGATTTACAAGTGGTATTAATGCTCTCCAGTTTAAAAACATAGCAGAGAGTTTTCCACTGACCTATATGTCTTCTGCAAATATTAACGTTTGATCATGAGTGTTAACATGGCTTAGCTTGCAGGATCTCACTATGTAGCATTTATTATCCAAGAGCATTTGTTTAGCTTGGACTTTGCTATATTAACTAAGCTATAACCCAGAAGGTTTTTGTAACATTTGCAAGTTAGAGCGAAGTCTTCATCTTGTCTTATTTAGTAGATCTACTGATAGTTTAAGATTACAACACTAACGGATAATTTTCCTTCTTGAATAAAAATTACATCTTAAAATTTTTTTTGCACCAACTCCCTGTCTTCCTCCTGATAAAAATGCTTATGCAAGCAAAAAAACCCACCCTAAGTTTCTCTCACATGCTTATCGTGGCTGCAAATAATGCATTTAAATAGGGAATTGTTTGAGAAACATGGTTCTAAGTGTGCCCGGTCTTGCCTAGTTGTTGGGAAGCATATGGTCTACTTTAACCATGCCAAGAAACTTCCTTGCTGCTTTCTGTCACCGCTATATTTTTTCAAATGCAGTTTTTAGTGTGAATGGCACACACGTGTTGATTGTGAAGTTAGCATTCTTTCAGTACAGCCTTAAGCTAATTACTCTTAGTGGCAGTGGGGTTTTGTACCTCATTTGTGAACAGCTATTTATACTACTACACCAGTACAAAGCAATGTTTCACATTACCAGTTTACCAGACTATTACACCATTGTGTTTTAATCCACTGTAGGTGGATGGAGAATATGAGCCATCTGTTTTATTTAATGATATAATCAGTAAACAATATATGCACTTTACACATTTGGTCATTAAAGATGTCCATATTGTTGGACCCTGTATTTACATTGTAAATTGGTGTATTCACACATCAGCTCGTTCTGGTTTAAAAGGCTTGCTGTGTTCATAAGATGGTACAAAGCAAGCTCAGTAACTGCTCGAACCCAGCGCAGGTGGTCAAGCAATACTTGCCACACAGATCAAAATTCAAACAACTGTGAATCTTCCTTTGAAATGGCATTTAGAGAGACAAGGCTGGTCTTATCTTCACAAACAAGAAAGAGTTACAGATATAAATCATGAAGTTATGAGAACAAAAGGGGGTTTCATAATCACTCGGCATCAGAAAATCCAGTACTGCAGACTTTTGTGAAGACATCTTTGGAATATAAAGACCATCTTATTTTTCTGGACAAAAATTAGTGGAGTGAGTCTGAATTATTAAATATGAAAAGGTTCAATGACTTCAAAACTTTGGAGACAAGAATTTGCTTTCTCTCATGTTCAATTTTATTTTATTTTACTTTGAGAATGCTTAAGCAGAATAAAACAAACAACAGCAAAACCCAATCTTATTCAAGGGATAGAGGTGAATGGGTGTATTTGTGCTAGAAACAAAGAAAATTGCTCAGTATTTCAATTTCCCCAAAGTATCCTTGGTGAGTGCCAAAAAATAACAACCAAAATACATTAAAAATTCTTTGATAAATAAAGCCTTGTTTGCTAGCACATTTTTAAGGAGGTGGGAGATCATACAATCCTATGTTAAAACAGTAATGTTCATTTTAGTGTTTTACTTCACATCTTGTGCTTAAGATGCCTAGAATTTAAGATATTTATTGGAGGATTCAGTCTCATCTCTCACTGTGTTTTATGAGGAAATAGAGTGGGGTTTATGACCAGGTGAAGGCCTGACTGGCATTGCCAGTAGACAGTGAAGGGAAAGGACTTGTGCAAGTGTTATGGCTAAGAGGGAGTTGACAGGTCAGCAAGGCTGGAGGAGTAGCCTTGAGCTTAACAACACACAGCTGCTCAGCATGGATGGGGCTGCTAATAAAGGCGGAGCTCTGTGAATGCAAGTTCTTTAGCTCAGTTTGAGATCATCTTTTAAAGCAGCAGAGTGTCTGTCAGGATGAGATCTTAGTCATGTCTTGTTGTATGCACTTGTATTAAAAAAGCTAGCAGTAAAATATTAATACATAGGAGACTTTCATTTTATATTCTGTTCCTGCATAATGCAGCTATACTCAGAAGCACTGAATATATGCTCAGTAGCGAAGTCTTGTGTACTAAAAAGAAGTGTGTTCACTTTCCATTTAGTGTTACAAACGTAAGGACATAGCTTCCTAAGTCTTTAAATCTATTTCAAAAGCAAACTAATTATATTATTTTATTTTTTTCATCTTGGGGTGGGAGGAAAGAAGATTTTTTTTTTTTTACTAGGGCATTTTTATGCTGGCACGAATTTTAGAGATAAAATATTTTCAAGTGTATGAGCAAAGAGAAGAAAACATCTCATTTTATGAGCCATTATATATGCTTTCAAAATATACAATATTTCCATGGTTAAAATATTTTAAATAAACCAAAATGAGACTCAGCTATTAGTGTGCCTTTTATAGTCTTTTCATATCTGTATTTCATGTAAGTTGAATATTAAGCATTGGCATGTTTCCACATGCTTCATTATGCCTTCTGGTTTTGAGATACTGTGTAACTAACTAACTTCTAATCTTACAAAGGTGCTGAGAGTTTTTTCCCCCATCCCAACCCAGGAAAAACAATCAGAGACTTAAATACTAATATCTGAATCCCAGCTTTGTCCTGAGTATATCTTGGGTAACTGTGGACACATCTCTTTCTGTGCATCTCTAAAATGAAAATAATGTTGCATATCTCAGCAAAGCATTCTGAGAGCAAATGCCCTTAATTAATCTGTGCATGGTCCTCACATGACAACGCGATGAGAGTTTGTGAATGATGGACTAACTGGTAGCAGTGCCTGTCCTGATTCAGAGTCATGGCTTAGAATGGATTTAAAAGGGGTGGAAGAGAAGCATGGGAGGAATTCAGACTAGAGGGATGTGGAGTATTTGATTTCCCATAACAGTCCGTTACCACGTATGTACCTGATCTCCTTAACTACTGAATGTAGATATGAGAAAGAGGAGGTATCAATTTTTTGTTGCCTTCTTCAGATAATAATTTTGATGGCTACAGGTGACAGGCTCATCTTTCTTTGGGTGACATTTTTGGTGTGTTGTAGACAGAAAAGATTTTTGCGGTTGGTTCGACAAATAGAATTAATGCATCCCTGGAGGTATAATGATTAAGTGTATATATATAAGAACAGTAATGTTAAACTTGATGTGCTATCCCAGGCAACTGCCTGTTCCTTATCAATCTCTCCTTACTGCTCCTGTCAGAAATTTTGTTGCTTGCTGTAGACTGAGATGTATTATTACTGGCTGCTGTCAACCTGCAAACAATCAGTACTTTACAAACATTTGTTAAGTACTTTAGGGTTCCTTAAAGAAGAAATATATTCCTACAAATGCAACATTTTATGACTTACTATCACAGTGCTACCATTTTCTTATTCAAAGAAGGTGTGAAGGAGAAATGTGTAGACTCAAAGGTAAAGGTAGGCAGTCACTTATTTCCGCTAACCAAAATTACCTTTAACACCATCACCTTTTGCCTCTGGGGAAATAAAAAGAAACATGGTTTGTTACAGAACATGGATGGATAAAGCCATGAAGATAATCTAGGAATGCATAAAAATTCTATCTCATGTGTAGTAACAATGACCAAAACCATACTAGTGAGCTTTTGAAATTCCAATATTTTCCTGTTCAACTTCTGATTAAGGAGAAAATAAAAATGTGGATTTCAATTGCATTTTGTTGAAACATCCCATGACACGATGCTGCTCTTAGCTGTAAAGTTAGAAGAGGATTTGCTAGACAGTTTGTGTAGTGGTTGCATGTTGAAAGCCAGGGTAAAATGAAGTTTGAATGTGGTAGCTGGTAACAATGCTTTAGAGCATGCTCTTCATGAAGAGTGTTCTTCATAGAGCATCTCTTGTGCGGGTGCACTTGGGTGGTCATATTTGAATGGTCATCTTTGAATTATTGATGATTTATTAAAGCTCTACCAGCAAGCAGTGCGAGAATTAAGCTCCCACATGCCAGTTCCATCAGATGATTCCTCTTTGAGGAATCTAAATGATCAAATGAGATGAGCCATTTATAATTCTTCAAACAGGAATTGCTCACAAGTAGTTTCTTAGTAAATTCCCAGTGTTCACTTTGGAGTAAGGTGGAGTATTTGGAATTATATGATACACATATATGATGTTAAGCATATTGTAGAATTCATTTATAATAATCTACATAAACCATATTAGCAGTGTTCCAGATGCTTAGCAGCCAACCAAGGAAATAGGGACCTCATCTCAGAGATGCACGCTGTAAACAGACACCACATAGGTGGGGTAGGGAATGTTGAATAAACCCAAAGAAAAGGCTGTGCTGCAAAGGTGCTGTCATGCTCTGTTTGAAACAGTGATTTTGTGTGCCTAGAATTCTGTTCATTAAAACAGTGGAAAAGGTTGTGTCTTTTTTTTTTTTTTTCTCTGAGTCTGAGGAGCAGGTGCACAAGCTACCAGAGAAAAGCTCTGTTTTATAAATGTAGAGACTAGCTTACAGGAGACTTTCTGTTTTGTCCTCTTGCTCCACTGACCCAATTAAATACATATTTCACGGGAAAATATTGTTGTAGCTGACCTGGATAATAGAGACTGGTTTGGAGGACTGTTAAACCTGGCCCTCGTCTCTAAACTATTGAGTTCTGAGAGTGACTTTAGTTTGAGGCCCACTGTGCTCTGCTTTCATTGATCCAAACCCCGAGAATATGTAATTGTCAGTTCAAGGAATGGACTCCTTTGTGAGGAGGAAGCCAAGAAGTGGCCCCAGAGAATGTCTCTTCACATGGAAAGCCACCACCCCCTGATTTGATGTCTTCCATGCTAATGCATCTTTCAAGGGGGCCTCTTTGTCCTGCGTTGTTACTTTTTGGGGCTTTTCTTTTACTTCAGTCATAATTGTCATTTGGATTTTTTTCTAAAGTCATCTGGGGAGTAGTAGTTTATTGCATATTGTTGTTTTTGTCTAAAGACAATTGCACAAGCTTGAAACTTAATCCTTGTAATCTTTCCTACTAGGGAGAGCTTGAGATAAATACTGGTGTGTGCTTGGTGGGAGTGGGTCTCTACTTTTTGGTCATCCATGTCTAAATGTTGAGTAATACTTAAGGGAAAATGTTCTCAAAACATTCCTTAGATGATTATTAGATTATATTTTATATTTGATAAAACTGGAATATTGTGTAAATATTTGTTTAACATCCCACCCCTAAAGCAATTTATTTCCTTTCTGGCCTTCAACCCTCAGTGAAATGAGATCAGTCACTTTCTGTTTATATTCAGTTTCACTTTGCAGTTTTCATGTACATGTAGTGTGATTCCCCACTACAGGGGAATATTTAAATAATAAGTGGGGAATAAAGAGAAAGGAAGGGAAAAATATTTTTTAAATACTTTCTGGTGTCTTCCCACATTTTAAAAGTAAGCAAGTGCTATAATTATACTACTTGCATATGACATACTAGTAACTAGTGTTAGAAGAAATTTAAAAAATCACCCAGTCCTGCTTTTCTATAAATGGTTTGTCACATAGTAAATAAGACCAGCTTATACATATTACGTTCCTGTGGCTACTGTTCAAATCAGCCTTTGGCAAAAGTGAACACATGTGAGATCTTGTTCTTACAAGAGGAAATCACTTCTGCATCTTAGATACTCCATGGTGGTTGAGTTTTCTGGAAAGTGCTGACTTTTTCATGTAGACAACAGTCATTACTCATGTAGGTCAATTATTTGGCTGTTATCTCTCATTTGGATTTTTCGTTCTGGATTAATATGAAGTATGGGTCTCAAAACCATGGATATGAGAACACATGCTAGGTCATGATTAGAGCTCGACTAGATGGGAGGAGGGTCTTAGTGTAACATTGTCTTGTGGAAAAAGAACCATCAGAGTCAGTAAATAAATTTAAAAGGTTGAGGACATTTCTCTGCACCAACCAGCATTGAATCATTTCTGTTATACATTGCAAAATGGCTGCTTCAGATGCAAGAAATCCTGGAGTTTCTCTTGAGTCGTCTCTCTCTCCTTCCATCTTTTTGCAATTAAATACTGGATGAAAATTCTTTTTCCTTTCCTTTTGTTTTGTTTTTTTGTTTTAAATGTGTTACTTTTTCCTTAATGTGTAGCAGCTGATTTTTCCTCTGTTGGCTCACTTGGGCACAGAGACAAACCTCCTTTCAAGGAACAGAGTTCCAACATTGTTGTTGATTATTTTAATGGGAAACCATGTGTGTGGTAAGGCAGGCTCTCCAGCTTCTTTCTGGAGAGAAAAAGATGCAACTATTTTAGCCAAAGGTAAAACCTTTCCCTCTGTAATGTGGATGGACTCACAAAGGGAGTAGACATAATCAGGTCTTCACCACACTCACGAAGACCTGATTTTCAAGAGCTGCCAACCAGTGACAGACAGTCCCTTGGAAGCACAACTGGCCTTCTTCAGACTGTGATCCACTCTTGGTGCTTCCCATAAAGTTGCAGTTGTGATCTGCTGCTCCTTTGGGGGACAAAGGTACAGTTTGCTTTCCAAGAGCTCTTTGCCCTTATTTTTCCTGACTTGCCCATCTTACCTTCCCAAAGTTTGAGTTGCATTTATTGCAGGAGTGTTGTGCTTCCTCTCCATCCCCATCTGTGGTTTTCATAGCATGTCAATCTGAGATGGTTTGGATGTCTTTTGACAAACACCTTCACTTAAAATCACAGTGTGGTTGCCCTGAAAAAAAGGCAGCCTTTCTTTTCTTTCTTCCTCTTTATGAACTAGAGACATAATGTGTAAAAGCTTGGTGTAAGCTCACAATAGTACTTTGTCCTCTTTCACATCACTTGCCAAATAACTACTGTTGTGGCAACAGCTGTAACCAAGCATGGTGTCAGCTAGTTTTGCCATAATATGACTGGGTGCCAATAATTTTAATATAATGTGAAACACACTCCTGGGCAGTGCAATGAGGCATCTGATTATTAAGTTGCTTGAAATGTCATCTGGATTTTTTTTGCGTCAATTCAGGTTTCAGAACTGGACAGTGTTGTGATTAAAAGAAAAAGAACAGAAAATTCTCTCATTATAGTAAACATTTCCAAGAAAACTCACCCTGAAGCAGACAGCTCTGCTCTGCTTACATAGACAGCAACAGCAAAGGCTCTGTGAGGGCTATAGGGGTGGAGGTTATAATTGTGGCTACCAGAGTTGTTTGCTGCTCTTTACTGTAGCACTTTCTCCAGTGACAATAAATGCTATTTATTTTTAGGGTTCTTATTCTGAACTACTTATAAAAACTAAAAGGTAAGAACCTGATGAAGCATTTGTTTTTAATACATTGCTTATATTGTGCTCCAAAGCATGGTATTCAGCATTATTGTTAATGATTGAAGCATTAGCATTTAATTGTGTAAAGCAATTAAAAAGCTCGATATTACTACTTCTTGGTCTGAGTCCATTAATACAGCAAGCATTAGGAAGAAATATATTGAAGAAGCTGAACAAGGTCATAAATGTTCTGAGTGCAAAGAGCACCTAATGCTTTTTTCCAAGCCTTTAAGAAGTAGTTTAAAAAAAAAACAAAAAACAAAAAACAACCAAACTAAACAAAACAAACAAAACCTTGTGAGGTGAATAGATAAAAGGCTTTCTTGGTTTAGTTATGTCAGTTTGGCTTTTTCCTGTAATTGCTGGGGTTGTTTTCTTCCTAAAGAGGGAATGGATGCCAAGCTGAAGAGGTAATTTCTGAGCACTGTTTCAAGATATTGTGAAAGTTCTCAACTTTTCTGTAATAAGAAAAATAACACTTGCTCTAATGATGTCTGTTTATTGCATATTGTTCTGTATGCAGTTCAGTGCAGCTGGCAGCAAGTACTTGAGAGAAACCCAGGATGAAGAAACAGTGTAGGGCAACCTGAGTAGCCCTGAGTACCTGCAGGCTGCGTGCACCGACTCCTCTGGGTGCTGTCAAGCAGTCCTTATGTTACATCACAGTGGATGAAATCAAAAGAGATCATTTGCGTTTGATCCCAGGTGTCTTCACATTTGAATCCAAACAGGAAAAAGATCCTGGCATCATGAAGCTGGGTTGGAGGAGTTCATACTCCAAACGCGTTCGGATGTCACTATCCTTGCGTCAGATGCAGTGGCTGTGGGGCTTACTTTCCTTTGGTCATCTTAGGAGTCACTCATACAATGAAAGGTCCGTTTTTTTCCAACCTGTAAAGAGTCAAAGCAGAGCTCTCTGTGCTGTAAAGTGCTCAGAAGTGAAGAAGTTTTTACTAGGGAGGAGCTCAAACCAAAACTCTAATTGTGGATATTTCTGAACCTTGGAATCTGTATCTGCATCTGAGTTCTGCAGGTTACATGTGCCAGTAGTACATTAAACCAGTGTATGACATGGAAATTTCCCTAAAACTTACAGTATTCCACATCCAGGTGCAGTTACAACTAATTTCTGCAGGCTCTGCTAGACAGTTTCCAAGGGAAAATTTTGTTTAATTTAATATCAAGCCAAATCCACTGTATATCTTCAAGTCTCTACTTAGTATTTGAACGTGTGCAGAACAGGAGCAGCACTGGCAGAAATAATATGGTGTTTCCCAAAATGACTTATTTGACCCTTAGCTTCGGAAAAATACCAACCTGAAGAAGGAGAAGCAACTCTGTCTCTAGATCCACACAGGTTTTGGCTTCTCTAGTGATGCTGCAGTCATGGCATTTTAAAAGGATACAGTTGTTTTCAGTCCAAAAGCAAGTTGATTCTTCATGCATAGTTGACACTACTGTTTAGGCTGACGAGGGTAAATTTTAGGACAAACCACAGGAAATGGCTTGGAGAGGTGGAGGATATTAAGAAAATATTGTATTGCTGCTTTAGAAGTAAAATGAAACACTTTAGGTTCCATTTTCCCATATGATGTTTAAAGCCATCGTTTTGATAATTTTTTTTGTAAAAAATGTTGCAACTATTGAAAACAAATGTGCTTCAAAACATATAGTTGTTTTTTGTAATATCAATCCAAGACAAATCACATGAAAATCCTCTTCTCATGGAGGGCAGCCTGAGGTTTTGTGTTTCTTTCCTCCTTTCTCTGTCCCCTCACCCCCTGATTTTGGACTAATTGTGTCCCCTTGAAAGTACCACTTTCTGTGTGAGCTTTGTGTGGGATGTGATACTTTAAGAGTGAAAATTGTTCAACTTTTTGTTTATAGAAGAATCTGCTTTAGCTGGGAAGTCAGATGCAGCAATAAAAAGAGAAATAGCACTTTTAAAGCTGATGGACTGTATTCACTTTGGTATGTAGAGAATGGCAACAGCAGTCATTAGTATTGAGAGAATTCTGTTCTTTCTCTGTCTCTCTGCCCCTGTTGCAAGATGAGCAAGGGCTGACCTGAACTTTTGTTTGTTTGTTCTGCTGTGGGGTTAAAGATTCACACTCCCCCCTCCGAGAATGTTTTATTCTGGTTTTGTAAGGGGGAAATTTCAACTTTTGTGAAGGCAAAAGAAAAATCCTTGCCTTATATAAGAAACAGCTGAACAAGACCTAAGCTGATAGACCATTTTTTTCCCAGCTTTCTACCTGTGAAGAAATACGGTATTTTTAGGGTGAGGGGTGATTGTGGAAAGCAATGATTGAACAAATAACTGCTTTAAGGCCAGTGCTGGAAACACTTGCCAGTATAGTAATGTCAGTTGAAGGTGTGATTTTTGGCTGCATGTGTGTATTGGCAAAAGCCCTAGTATAGACATGGTTGTACCAGGAAAAAAAGCGCTTTGGCCAGTATATTCTATTTTGCTTGGGGAGGGTATAAGCTCTAGCAACAAAAGCACTTTTTTCTGCTGGTAAGTTGCAACTCCGGTAGAAGCTCATGCCAAAATAGTTATACTGTTGTAGTGGCAAACCTCTTTCATAGACTAGACTTCTGAGTCTGGTATCCTAACATTAGCAACTGTGTTCCTGTTATTGTTAATTTTAACAGCAACAACATCTGAAGGTGATTTGAGTGCCTTAGACTTTGTAGCATTGTAATGATCTTGAATTTACAGATCTGCATTTCATTTACTCCCCATACTTAGGAGAACTGCAAACAAAGTAACACTGGACTCAATCTTTTGCATGCAAGACATTTCTTTACAATTCTTTTTTAATGGCTTTTTCCTAGCTACAACTCAAGTAAAAAGGCCTATGTGCTTTGTAGCTGTCTAAAAGCTGAAGAATGACATTATCTTTGGATTTATTTTCTAATTCATTACGCAACTATAGTGAAACATGGTTCTTCTAAGTGCAACGTAGTCTTCATACCTAGGTTTTGCATGTTTCTGTAGCAGTTTTTTTCTTTAATACCTTGAATTTATCTGGATTCTGGAGGACAAGTTGACATTATCTCATGGGACTATGTAGTCATCTCTGTGACACCACAGATATTGCTTGTGAACTTTCCTTCTATTTTACTCACATGTTAGGATGAGAAAGAAGTCTTTTTTCTAATACTGAAGCACGCTGCATCAGCCACCTTCAATACATGAAATCCGAAGGGGTAAATACTCATTCCAGGTCCCAGTTTTATGTCACAAGAACATTTCAGCTATTGTGTAATCTCTCCAGAGTGCCCTCACACTAGGACCGCTAAAACAATACTATCCTCAATACTGTTAGGAAAGTGATGCTTGGAGATGTTGTGCAGTCTGCCCTCAGCGATCAGTACTCTGCTTATGTTCCACTAATATTTCATGCCAAGTGACTTTTGTTTGAGAATATCAACATTTGAACCTTGATCACTAGACTTTTTGTTCAGTCTACTACTTGTTATGATACGGTGCAAGAGAATGTTATGGTTGTTTGGTTGTTTGGTTGTTTGTTTTTATTTTTGCTTTAAATTACCTCTGACTTCATTGGGTGTAAAATTTGACCAATGCTGAATGCTTCTGAAAATCCCACCCTTCAGTTGGTTTTGGTCTTGTTGTTGTTTTTTATGTCCGATGGAGGACTCAGTAATATGTACTGGCATAACATCTTGCTGGAGTAGAACAATGATTTATTGTGCTAAGGACTGACATCTCAAAACCACAGAGAGTAATCTTGATCTTTGGGGAGTGGGGAGAACCCTAAACACTATGTTAAGACCTATTAAAAAAGATAGTTTATGTGAGTCTGGTAGGGTAAGAAAAGCATGTTGAGTTTTAGAGTGTTTCCCTTTCTAAATTTATGCTCTTTATAGTTTTTTTTAAGGGGGGGGGGGGGGGGAGGAATGCTGGAGAAGGTTGGTGTTTAATAAATGGTACGCACATCAGAAGCTGTATTTTCACTCTTCCTGGTCTTTCAGTCTCACAGTTTATCTTTTTCTGTCTATTTCTATCTTTTTCCTTTTTTGTGAAGCATGAAATAAGTTAAAATCAATAGGGTTTAGAATATTTGGACTTTCTGGCATTTTGTCTTTGTTGCTCTGTGACTTGGACAACAAACATTGTGAACTGAGTAGCCTCAGTCTGTTAATCTCTCCCTTGGGTGCATCCTTTCTTAGTTCAGCAAAAACACAAACAAAAAAATCTACTGCATGTGGTCAGTACTCGGTTTGCTTGGGCTCATGTGTCTTGTTGAAACCAGAATATTTTCTCTCCAAGACAAGCCCGGCCCCTTTTTCTTGGTAAGAATTCTCAGTTTTCATTCTGGATTTTAGCTGTTAACCCCTCTTCCATTTCAGCTTCAAAAATCAACTAAAGAAAATCATAGTATATTTAAAGGAATGTTTAATGTTTATCATTTTGCTTGTTGAAATAGCTGAACTGTGTTCATTCAAATATAAAAACACCCCAAACAAACAAGCAAACAAAAAGCCAAGCAAGCAGATCACCTAGTTAAAACCAAAAATGAGAAATTTCCTTCTCAAAAGGGCAACTTTCAAGAAACTTTGGGCAATGAGCTTATAAAAGGAGGTTAAAAAGGAAACGTTCTTACATCTGAATCTGCAGTGTCTGCTACCCAGTGCCTTAAGCACTTTGACTGAAAGCAAAAATGTAAAGTCTGACTAAATTCTGGCATTTGCAGCTTCATTCACAGTTCAAGTGGGTTGCTAGCAACTTTCTGCCTGCAAATGACAGTGTAAGATTGAGTCTCAGGTGGGGATATGAGGGAGTTGCTCCAGTCCTCTTGCTATAACACAAACTCTCAGGGCAACTGTACCTCAACTCTAGAAACCTAGAGATTTAAACAAAAATAAAACTTAATACAAATATTTATTCTTAGGGCATCTACCAGATGAAATTGTAGTATGGCAAAGGTTTGCCCTGTGTTGTGCCCCTTACCAGGAGAGGAACAAGAAAGAGCTGGGCAAAACAATGGTTTCTGGAGGAGCGTTTAATTGAAAGCTTTTCCCTTAAAAATATCATCTTTCCAGAAATGCAGATGTGCATGATAATCCTATAGGGATATTGGTATTTGGCCTCTAGGATTTTAAGAGTCCTGTTCCCAAGGTTAAGATATACAGAGAGCCAAATTTTATTTGAAACTATTATACAAGACAGATATGGAAGCTCATGGAGTATTACATTGCAAATCACATGTTAAAGAGAGACACATGGCTCTTGAGCTATAAAATAAGTAGAGAAAGGAATGATATTTAAAAGGTATCTTTAACCACTTGTTTTACTCATTAATCTGCAGTTCACAAAGCATTATGTGCAGCAGAAAAATGCCATTATAGGATTGTTTCTGAAAACAAACAAATATTTCAGACATTTTCACCACTAACATAACTGTGTAACAATAGCAAAACAAATACTGAGGGTGAGCAATGTTTCTATGAGTGAATGTGTTGAACAGCTGCCACTTTCTGCCCTTGAGACTTCTGCATATCTATGTTGGATGAAGTGATTCCTGTAGCAGATTTGTAATACACTTTGTGTTGCAGGGGGATTAAAGGGAAAAGCTGAATCTCTGATACTGCGCCTTAATGTAGATTTCATCAAATCAAGATTGACTTCTACTATTGTTATGACAGGGCTCTTGCTTATGAACAAATACAAAGGTCTGAATGTGCCTCATGGCAGCACTCCTGACCCAGTGCGATGCCATCACAACAGGGTGCTGTTCTCTTCCACCCTCACTCTCCCATACGTGGGCACTTTCACTCTATGAGGTGCTCACTGGGAAATGCTGTGTCCTATCTCTATTTATATGTCCCTATCACAGAGTGTTCTCCTTACCTGCATCTTCTGAAATGACCTGAGGTGTTCTCAGATACTTGCAGTTGTTCTGAAATTGTTATTGTTTCTTACCAGATTTATAAAGAAGAGGGCATTGCAGCTTTGAAAAAAAGCACTCAGAAATTTATCAGAAGAATGACATTAGTTGGATATTACCAAATGTGTCATTCCTAAGGGTGGTATTATGTTCTTGTGGTCTGGATATTTTGTATGAGTGGGTTAAGTTCTGGTAGCTACAGAAACAGACGAGTGGCTGATCTCAGCAAATATTTCCAAAAACACAGGATCATAGAATGGTTTGGATTGGAAGGGACCTTAAAGATCATCTGGTTCCAACCCCCCCTTCCATGGCCACTAGACCAGGTTGCTCCAAGCCCCGTCCAACCTGGCCTTGAACACTTCCAGGGCGGGGGCAGCCACAGCTTCTCTGCGTAACCTGCTCCAATGCCTCACCACCCTCACAGTAAACAACTTCTTTGCACCTGATATAAATCTACCCTCTTTCATTTAAAGCCCTTGACCCTTGTCCTATCACTACATGCCCTTGTAAAAAGTCTCTCCAGCTTTCTTGTAGGCCCCCTTTAAGTACTGGAAGGATGCTGAGGTGTCCCTGGAGCCTTCTATTCTCCAGGCTTAACACCCCCAACTCTCTCAGCCTGTCCTCATAAGGGAGGTGCTCCAGCCCCCTGATCATCTTTGTGGCCTCCTCTGGACTCACTCCAGCAGGTCCATGCCCTTCTTATGTTGGGGGCCCCAGACCCGAATGCAGTACTCCAGGTGGGGTCTCACCAGAGCAGAGTAGACTTGCTGTAGTCAACTTGCAGTAGTCAACTTGCTGGTCATGTTTCTTTTGATGCAGCCCAGATACATACTTGAGGGTATCATATTTTTAAGAATACAGTTAAGCCTACTCCATTTATAAGCAATACAAAAAGATATAATGAATAGCTTTAATTATCATAAATTGCTGATTTAAAAGAGCACTGGTTACTTACCCTTTGACTACAGTTTAGTCTTGGTACAGTTCGTCAAATACTCATTGGAGGTAAACAGTTTTCCCTCCTAAAAAACATTTGCATTTTCACAAAGATGTGCATGCTTTCTTCCTTTCCCTCGTGGCCTTCTCTGTGCCCCCAAATATCATATAATGCGCTGGTTAGAACACTTCCATGAGTTACGGAAAATCCAGCTCCCATATACATTTTTTATATTTAGATCAGCATCTGGACTCCGAGTTTCATAAGTCTCAGCAAATGCTGTAATCTAAGGGTTCCCAAATTGAGTGTGCTGTTTATGTCATCACAGAAAATAATAGCAACTAACTGTAGCCTCATGGCTACTCTCATGGCACATGCAAGATAGGCTTTTTTGTTCAAATCTGAACGTTTCCAACAGGAGAGCTATGAGAGACCCATTCCAGAGTAGCCTGATGGTTAAATGTTCAGTTTTAGGGAATTAGTTTTAGGGTTTCCTGGTCTCCCTCCCACACAGTGAGTGATACAGCTGATGAGTTTGCTCTGGAGTCTCCTTCTTCCCTCTCCCTGGAAGCTGCTTTCTGAGGTGCAGCCACAGTCTGTATAGTTGGCAGGTACATGCCCAAAACGTTGTGTGCTCTGCTCTGAGAAGCTGAAAATAAAACTGAGCAGAAGCCTCACCGAGAGTTTCTCTAGCTCCAAGCTGGCAGCAGATGAAAATCCCAAAGAGTGCAAATACCAGAGAATCACAGAAATTAATCTAGACCATGAAGTACAGCCTGGGACCAATTAAAAGAGTGGATGTCATAAGCTTCCAGGTTACTGTTACCTTGGCTTGGGCTTATCCTCACGTAATTGTTTGGGTAAACCCTGACATGACACTGGGCGTTGCAGTCAGGGTGTGGGTCAGGAGTCAGTCTCACAGCTCAGCAGGAATTTTACCTGAGCAAAGTTCTTTTGTTTATGGCTGTCCAGCTTCCTGATGCATGGACTCTAGATGTGCATATATGTACCCATGCTTTTGTAAAAACACTTTGAATAACTGACTGTTACTTGACAGACCCAGAAGCAACTTGTCAGTTGCCAAATGGGAGGCCCGGTAGTTGTTTCTGCTGCAATAATCTCTCTTTGTTCTGCAGGATGGTACCACAGCAGATCACAGAGTTACTGAAGTGTTGTGTGGGCTCCGTACCCTTCTAGGTACAATGGCATAACAGCTACCTTCTGGCTCTGAAGCTTGCCTCTTCATTAAAAATAAAATCTGCTTAAACGTCACCCTTTTTGAAAGAATTTTTCAGAGTTCAAAGTGAATTATCTCAGGGATGATGATAATCATTGGCCTTTAATTGAACTGTGGTGCTTAAAATCTAGAAACCAGTTCATGGTTAATCATTTAAGTTCATCAGAAATAAGATTCAAGTTGGGGCAATTAGACAATTGCTTCATTACTCAAACTGTTTAATGATGTTTCACTGATCTTTCACAAATGATAATACAGTAGATGAACTGTATAGTTTAAGAATAAGTTATTCCAGTTTTAGATAGTTGAAAAGTGACTTACCAAAACTGTTAATGGAAGTTATTCAAGATGTGCTGTCTAAATCCTTTCCAATTAGTGTTGAGGTCTTGAAGGGCCAGTCTTAGCTTTTTATTAATATGTTCAGTTTATTAATGTATTTTTTGATATATGCATAGTGTGACTCGTACATCTCAAGATGTTGCATAATTATTATCCTTTTAATTCATTTTACTTGGGTTCTACTCCTTAGTCTTGCTTAAAATTCAGAAATATTTCATAGCTTAATAACTCATTAGAAAGCCATGACATGTACTTGAGGTTACCTCAAAGGCTATCCATATTTAACAGTAAACTTGAGATAATTCATTGACAGTATGACTGTCATTGACCAGTTTAAATATTTAAGGTTGTGTTTTGACCTTCTGTCTTATATTTAAACCATATGGAGAAACTGAAATAGATTGTGTACAAAACTGGGATCTTTATCAGAAGGTTATGGCATTATGAAACAACAGAAAATTACTGCTTTTCCTGGTAATAGGACTACATATTAAATTTATTAAACATACACTTTTGTAGAATTTTGTTATCTTATTCTGTTCTAGATATGAGTCTTCCTTATTAAAAATCCCTAATAAAAAGAACTTCTGCTTCTGATTTTGAGCAACATCTGTGGCCAGCAAGTTATTGCCTAAATACGATACAAGATACAAATCAGATTTTTGAAAAACAGGGCTAATTAAAAATGTTAATTGTGGTTTTTGAGACTTTCATGCTTTTATTTTGCCACATATAAAAAGGGCTTGTTTTGGATGCCTGAAATGATGTTCTCCTGGGAACCACTTTACTGAGATCTAATGTACAGAACCAAGACTGAAGGAGAAATTGCATCCTAGAGTAACAAAAAATCGGAAACTTCAGAATTACCTGTTCGGTTTTGATGGGCTTTCCTGTGAAAATGCAGCATGTCTTTAGTCTCTGGCTTTTCATGCTTTTCTCAGACCATCAACTGCTGACTCTAGAAATTTCTCATGAGTGATCAAAATTGTAATTTTGCACCCCACCCAGCTGTGTCTATGGTTTTGTCTGTGTTGGTGGATACACATGATGTTTCTCTAGGTTGGCAATGTGATAGATTGTTTCCCATTCTCTCCCTGTTGATGTCCATGAAATATATTATTTCATTGAGTTCAAATGCTGTTCTGGAAACAAAATAAGCATGTTTTAATTAATTTATGTCATAAAATGTAAGCTGTCATACTGCATTTACAAGGATTCCACACATTTCCATTACCATCCTGTTTTGATTTAACTTGGTAATTGTATTTATGTAAAAAGGTTCAGTAGTAAGCTACCTATGGAAAGGATTAATGACAAAGAGGAATGGAAAGGAACATGGGAAAGTATTTTATTCCTGGAGAGGCTTCCGTATTGTTGGTCTTTTGTGCAGACCATCATCCTTGAGTCCCTCTGTTAGTACCCTTCCTTCCCTTTTACTCTCTGCCAGTCTATGGATGGCATAACTTGGTGTCTCAAGGGATCAAGGGTTGAATAGACACTCCAGAACTGTTTCTGATATACTTCTGCACAGCTATCCTTCACACAAGGCTGGAGGTAACTTTGAAGAATGTGACTTTGTATTCTGTATCATACCTGCAGAGAAAACTAGCCTGTTGTTGCAGTATTTTAATACAGTGAAGGCAACTTGATCAAGTTCCCCAGCTGTTCTTGTGGACAACTGGTGACCCACAACCACATAATCCACAGTGTTTTGAACTGACAGCTTGATGATAGATGCTTATTGTCCATGAGATGTTTTGAGACTGAGCAGTGATCTCTAGGTCCTAAATGTTGCAACTGCTCTAAGCAGTTTGTTATTTTTGAGACTTCCCCTGAACAGATGCACACACTTCTAGTCACATACGGCAGCGCGTGTGTGCTTTGTCATAGCTCTCTTTTCTCTCTGAAAGCTTTTACTTTCCATGAAACTGCTTAGAATCTTCCTGTACCTTTTGAGTTTTGTAGGGAGTTAACTAATTTACTCCCAGGTGGGTTCTGCACCTCACCTGATGCCTCTCGCAGCAGGATCCGTGCGTGCCCTGCTGTCCTTCTCGCAGTGCTGAACTCTGGCCAGAAAGGCCCACACACTTTCCTCTGCAATGCCAGAAGCCTTTGGGGGATGTTATGTTATTGCCTTGGAGAGGAAACTGTAGAACCACTTAAGGTCTTGTAGCTCATGATAGCTAAAAAGCTTAAGACTGCCCTTGAGTATTGGTTTCAAACGCCATTGTTTCTCTAATAAAGTTTAGGGTATGGCATGTAATCAGCATCAGGATGCACTGTGAGGTGATACTGGGGTCTGGTTGTGTTTTGTAATGGCAAGTTCTTACAGTAGTGAAATCTGAGATATCTCAATGGGAAGCTTTGAGGCCCCTTAATTCTGTAGTACATGGTTCTCAAAGGCCTTTGTGGACTCATTTAACATGTATAGCATTAAGTGTTTTTTCTCCTAGCACCTGTAGTTTGGTTCACATTCCTCTCACCTTTTCTTACTACTAGGCTAGTGCCAAGCTGTCTCCAGAACTGCTCTGCTCTCAAAGACCTTTTCTGCTAGGTTTTGGTTTAAATAAGCACAAGAAATGTCTTTATTATTTGCAAGTTAAAAAAATATCCATCTTTTGTCCTTCAAAAGAAATTTGGCCTCCTTTTAAGAGACAAGTAAGTAATGAATTAGAAGATGAAGATGCTTCTAATTTCTGCAAGATTAAAGATCTCATTAAATTAAGGATTTGTACTATGACTAATACGGCTTTATTTTGGGGAAAGATAGGGGGAAGCACTCCATTTTGTATATAATGCACCTAACATAGCCCAAAGCTCTCCTTAGAAACTAGAGCAAAACTGGGACTTAACTTTCCCTAATTGCTGGAGCAGTCCGAGATTTCTGTCTGGCTGTGGAGCTTTTGCTCTATTTATGCTATAACTTGGAATTGCTTTCTAACCATTTCCTAAGTAAGCACAATTTAACCAGTTACTAGACTGATTTAGAGGCTGAATTCCGACATCCTTGTTCTGTGAATGGTTCCATTGGCTTAATTGACTCCTTGGGAAGTAAGGAAATATACAGAGTAAAAGTGATGGACCTCGGTTTTAGCTAGTTATATTTAGCAGACAGCTGAAATAAAACTTCTTGTACATAGGAAAACAACAGTGCTTTTCATAATTCTGTCCTCAAGAGATGTAGTCACTAATATAATGACAATTTAAAAGTTTTATTGATACATATATTTCTTAGCCATTGCACATCATGAAGTACTCTTAAGAAACCAGAGGATTCTTTGTTCAACAGCTAGTCACCTAAGAGTTTTAAGAAATATTTCATTGTAATCTGTGTAATTCAAGGCTTGAAACAAATTTTATTCCCCAAAATAAACTGACAAGTGCATGAGGTGAGAACACAATAAAAAATGCCCTGCCAATTTTGTAAACAGACAAGCCAAGGTCCTCAAGAGACCTAACAGGTTTGTGACAGACCCTCAGGAGCTGCACTGTAGAGTGTTGATCCTCATCAGGTTCTCTAATGAGTAGTTCAAGCACATTTTGATGCATCCCAGAAAGGAGGTAGAAACACCTTTCTCATGCAAGGTAACTGCTCTGATATTTCAATTGTTTGATGAAGCAAGTATGCATTTCTATTATCATGACAGAAATCAGTGAACACAAGTTCTTAAAAGCTTTTAGAAGAAAGTTCTTAAAAGATGCCATGTTATTTACTCTTAGGTATTTTTCAATTTAATGATAGCTAAATATGGTGCTTGCACAGGGTTAAATTAATCAACAGCTTCCTAATTAAAACAAATATCTTCTGCCAGAGATTTTAAATGGGGACTTTTTTGTTATTATTAAACAGTCAAAATGCTTTTATCAGATAAGGCAAGAAATGGATTGTTGAACCTACGAACCTCCTGCATACTATTCCTGAATACATTAGCATTAAATATTTTGCCTTCCAGACAATAAATTATGAAAAGGCTCTTTAAAGTATGGGTGATAGGGAAAGGATGATGGAGGCCAGTGAGATGGTGGTTAACACATTCTCTTGTAGTACTTGCAACCTCGCTTCAGACATGCTGTAGTTTGTGAAGAGAGTTGTCTGTTCTCAGCTGAGTTTCTTTATAGGAAAGCCTAGCACAGTGGCTTTGCTTTAAAGAGGTCGTGCACTTAGCAGCTCAAGCTGAACGTTGCAGGTCTGAATGAGAAGAATTGACAGAACTGGGGGAGGAAGCTTTTTTTCACTGGCCTTCCCTTTCAGGAGGTTTAAAATTCTCCAGATTCTCAACTAAACCTTTTTTAAATTATCAAATGAAGTTTGTTGTGTTAACTTTGATGTGGACTGTAGACCAGTGTTGTGAAAACTCATTCTTGAGAAATGACTGACTCTTCCTGTCATGCTTTTACATTTCCACTTGGGCTAACTTTCACCACGCTGTGATAATTGTTTGCTGGTACTACTAATGAGCTCTATGGCTCTGGTAAACAACAGATCAAATTGGTTTGACCCATTCTTACTCAAAAATGAGCTAAATTAACAAATTAACAGTATTAATGTGATTTAAATGTGACAATGTTACCCTGGGTAGATTTTATAAGGATATGGCTCAACTGGGTAGCTGATGCATTTTCATGTACAAAATCCAGAGTCTACTTTGAATGTTTATCTTAAATTTGTCTGTAAACTATGAAACTCCATTTCAACCACATAATTGCTCTTTAGTAGTATCCTTGCCCATCAGCTGTAAAATGTCAAACAAACATTGGGAGCTTCAGCAATGGGTCCATTTTATGAGTGTATAGTAAATGTTTTCATCCTAGTAAAGTTTATTTAGGTATCATAAATTGATAACATACTAATGCATGAAGAAAGCATGTTTTCTTTCTTCAGAATCAGACAGTGTTCTCCTGATAACTATCCTGAAGTAAAATATAATGAAGTCAGCCTTAGTTTTATGAGCACTAGAATCATGTCATATGCTGACAAAGTTTATAAAATAACTGGATATATACATTACATTAATATTAAAAAAGAACAGGGAGATTATAAAAAGGTATTTAATGGGACATGAGAAAATTATAGATTCTAGATGATGATACTGGGAGAAATATTTTTCTCCGCTAAAAAGAAAGTTAATTTGGGTAAAAAAATCTGGTGTCAGCAGGGCTCTGAAGCTTTTTCTCAAAACTCTATTCAAATTTAGTGAAAGTGAGTACTCTTTCTGTAAGGCTTTGAATCATCCTCTGAGTTTCCATTGCAGAAATTTGTTTTCTGTCATCTTAGGTAAAAATCCAACCCATCCTCACCCCAGTTACAGAATTCTATAGGATTTTTCCATAGCACTAATTAAGAACACTCATCTTCTCACTTTCTGCCATAATTCTTAAAGAGCCGTGGGAGAAAAATAGACTATAGAGGAATGGAAAAAATTCCTTCTGAGTGAAAGCAACTTGTCCAATGTCACATATGTGTCCTGATGAGGAATTTCAGTCGGTTGCCTCATTCCTGCTTTGCGAGCTCTGGCCATGGGGTGATGCTGTCATTGAGACTGGAACTATCTCGCGTTTCTGAGTAGCCTGGAATGGGGCCATGCACCAATGTGTTTGGTCTAGTGTTTACCTGGGATCTGTTTGCGTAACCAAAGGAATGGAGTCTGTGTAAACAATTCCCATCGATTATGACAGCTAATGCCGGCTCGTCAGTATCAGACTCAGTACTTAAATATGTCAGGCTAATATCTATTTGTTTTCTCACTACACTGGAGTGTTTATTAATAAGATTTAGAATGTAAATACTCTTCTGTGCTCAGTGCTGAATATGCTCTCTTTTTAATGGAATTTTTGTTTTGTCCTAGTAATATTAACTTGAGCCATTGATAGCACAACCTTGTGCTACTTCAAGCATTATTACTGCCTGTGTAACATGCTGCCCTGAGTAATTAAAAAAATAAATATGAATTAATTTAGTGTCTCAATGGAAGATGATGATACAAATATTGTAGCAGGCCTGTAAATTGATGGTTATTGTCAAAACCACAGTGGCTTTGCCATGCAGATCTAGATAAAAAGAGTCTACAATCGTTCCCAATTTACCTTGTTGTCAAGCTGACATTTCCCTTTGCTTGGTCAACAGCCTGTTTCTCAAGCTGTGTCACCCTCATTCCAGTCTAGGTTCAACAACACCATCTCTCCACTCCGGCAGTCATTCTGGTATTGTCATTTCACTGAAGCACCCTATAGGTGATATATTGCATGCTTGCCTGAGGAGTTTTTTCTACTAGTATATCTCACTCACAGGGAGCCTTTGGTGGATCTGTTGCCATATTTTATTTCAGAAGGTGTTGTAACTCATTGTAATTGGCACCAACCTAAATCAAGGTCAGTGCCAGACTTGGTCTGTTATCCCTGGCATAGCTACACCATTTATCTGGATGACATTAGCTGAGCCAACAATAGTGTGTTTCCGTCACTACTGCTACATAACTCTGGAAGGTTTGCTGGAAAAATAATGTTGGCAGGATTTGGTTTGGTTTTGTCTTTCTTATGCCTAGCTAGCATAGCAATGCCAGAAAAAGATTCTTATGGAGACACAAGCATTAGCATTCTATGACTTGTGTATGCATCTGATCAGTGAGTCCTTCAATCTGACCAGCTTCAGGTTGTGCATAGTCTCCCAGGGAGAGAGAGAGGCCACAGGATGTTCTGTGGCTGCAGAAACTGCAGATCTCATAGCCTGGAGCAACTGTCCTGCTCTCGTCTCTTCTGAGTGGAGCAAAGTTGAGAGGTCCAATGTAAACTCTGCTGCCTTGTTCTGTTTCACCTCTTCCAAAGTGCTGCAGATACTAGCAGAGGACTCTGGCCATCAGGAGCTGAAGCGATTCTTAAACTGGTCTCTTACCAGTTCCACCCAAGTTGTATTTGGCCCATGCTGTTTCCAGCCTGTCCCTCACTAAAGTATATATTCGTATTCAGAATTTAATAACTGCTGTGATCAGCTGGGCTTGTTCTCAATTTTCTACAAGCTTAGTGACAGTGAAATCAAGAGAATTAACTGTGGGAAAGACAACAGTAGCAAAGAGTAGGGCTGGTGTTTAATTCCCTACCCTTCCCCTTTCTTCTTCCACATGGCTGAGAATGTTTAACTGTGCAAGAACATTAAGGTTAAAGAAGAAGCACTAACTTTAAGCTCATGAGTTCGTGTGTTGATATGATACGGCTCCTGGGGAACGTTGTCCTGCAGTACTATATACCAATCAGGTAGGTTGAGAACATAAATTTCAGTCACGGTTCAGGTGTTCCTTCCCTTCATGGTTTTAAGAACCTTACCATTATTATCTGCCTCTCTCTGGTTTTCTAGACTGTAGTTGACTATGATATTACAGTACACATTAAATCCTGCTTCCAGTGATTTTTTCCCTATGTCTCATTTGCTGCTTTCCTGCACAGGTTATGAAGTGTCACAATTCAGTAGTACCAATTATTATTTTTTTCATTTAATGAGTAGTTTTAATGTTCTAGGAAAACCCATTTTCTTAATGTAATGATAGTATTTTTAGGCTGTTGCTTAGCATTTAACCAGTTATTTTTTGTTCTTTACTCTTTGAATGTGTCTAGTTATACTGTTCTGGCATCATTACAAATATAGTTCTACAATCTAAGTAAAGCAAGCACTTGTGATTTCATGGATAGTTTCAGCTTTAAGTCTTTATTTTTTCTTGTGTTTGGCCCTAATTATATAAAATTTCTAGTGATATTTCACCATTGGCAAAGCTTCCATAAATTCAAAAGTTTAGGAAGGTTGGAGTCCATTAAATATGCTACTAGAAAAATACTGTATATATGTCAGTATGTTTAAGTGTGCTTACTGACACTCTGCTTTCAAAAGGTTTTATCTGGCCATACTGTTTACCCTTGGTTAATGGTGGACATTTAAGTCCTGGTCATGCAGAGGAAATTTGCCACTCCTGTCTTTTAGGGACCTGCTTCCAATCATGGGATTCATGAATCTGAGCTAAGAATAGGAGCCAGGTTAAGGAGAGGCTGGGTAGGGACTGCTTTCCACCCCTCCTGCCAAAGCTGCAATTCTCCATCTTAAATAGAGGTGCTTAAATTCCACCTATATGTTACATGTGTAGATGCTATGTGTTTTCCAGGGTTCTAGACTTAGTTATCTTTGAGATGCCAAACATAACTCCTGCCCCTCACCTCCCCCCTGCCCCAAGCCTGTTACACAAATCAGTGTGTCCATCTTAACCTGTTCTGTCCATCTTCTCGAACTGTTACTAGCGCTGGCTTTGAAGGGCAGGTGGTAGGTTATCCCTCAAAGCTTCAAGCTGGTCTCTGGGCTGGATCCCTGCTGCAGTCCTCCTTGCCCAACTGATAATTTCCATGTCTCTGGATCACCTCTGTTCAAGAAGTGAAGACAGTGAAAATACAACATTTGTAGTCTTTGGAATGAGTACTTGATCATTTGTTTCATATTTTAAACCTTGATGTGATTGTAATCTGTGCCTGGTTTGACTCCTGATTTTTTTTTTTTTTTTTAATATTTCTTTTCCCTGTGTCTCAGCTCAATTCACCAAGGAAACCAGGTTTATTCATGCATTATGTTTGGGGTTTACAGACATATTCAACAGCGAATTAAGCTAGCATGGCTGTTGCAGTTTCTCCTCATGCCTATACATACTGCCTTTCTTTGGGAAGTTACTACAACCACTGTGGTGATAGCTGAATGGGATGTGCATTTGTTTCTCCATCACTGTTTATAATCTGCCATATTAATGTAGCCTGACATTGGTTTAATGTACAGTATAATACTGGGCTGTAAAGTGCAGCTGTTCACAAGTAGATTCGTTTCCCATTCAGCCGCCTCTCCAGTGAAGGCAGTAACCTCCAGGAGCCCAGCAGCATACAGCTTCAGTCGGTCCAGTGTAATCTGCCATCACATGTGTCAGCACTTTCTGTCCATCCACACCCCTGTGGTGACCTCTGGTTTTTCTGGCTACTCAGAAGGTTGACCAAAAAAAGCCTTTGGCTGGAGCTCACACTAGACCATAAGATAAATAGTGCTTATGACTTAAGGACTCACATGGTGGTAGTCTTCAGTAGCTTTTCCTCACTTTAGTGTATTGGGTAAATTGGCAGTATAGTTTTTGGTCATTTATGATCGAATTACTTCATTTAGGAGAGAGATCTACACAGTAGCTTCTCTTCATCGAGAATGTCATTGCCATTTAGATGTTATCTAGATTTCCTGCATAAGACTTGGAACAGAGCCAAACATTGCATGACTCCAGAAAAAAAAAATACTGCTTTAAAATTTTACTTGGCTTTTTAGAGGATGATTTACTTTTTATGAGGTGAGGAGGAAAAGGAAGGAACTATGTGACAAAGAAGGAGACAGAGAGATTTTTATATTAGGGGTATCTGAGGAAAGTCTTACAAGAGTTTTTTTTTCAAAAAACTGATTTTTATTTTTTTTTAGTCCAAAGTGTATTTTTTTATTTGCCGTATCTATCAAACTGTGCTGAAGGAACAATACTTACATGTATACAGTGATGCTGGATTATATCAGAGCGCTCTGTAAAATCTACAAATTCCCCTTGAAGTCATAGGTACACTGTATTTCTATATCTGACAGCAATTTTCAGTTTGAATATTGGGCTAATTTACCTTCTCCATTGTTGTCTTATCTCCATTTTGGATTGAAATTCTCTGAGAAGGGAGAAGGTGCTAACCATACAGAGTGAGTGACAGGCTGGCTTCTTTTCAAAAGATGCTTCATAGCACAATAGGATCGGAGCAGCTTTTGAAATCCCATTCATTCTGGCTTCTTGACACAGGTTTGGGGTCTGCAACAATAAAACATCCCCTGAGACAGAACAAAAGGCCAGTTGTTTTAGCACAGTCCTTTAAAATATAAAGTTCTGGAGAATGCACAGAATGCTTGGTGAAGGGTGGATGAGCAAGGCAATCTATCCTAAGAGAGATTGTCTTTTTACTGGAAGAGACCACAGAAGAGAGAGGCTTTCTGCACAAGAGCAGGGGAAATCATCATTCAGTAAGTTATGTGGTGCAGTCCCATCTTAGAGAAATCTAGTCTAAGCCTAGAGAGTACCACGACATGGTACCTCAGTGACATGCAAAAATGTGTACCTATTTTTATAGTGCTCCCATGCATTTTTTGTGAATGCAGAAGAGAGCAAATTAAATACAAAAGCTTGAGTGCATTTGCTACAGGTCTTCCCATGCTCCTGAAGAGTGATGCATCACAAACTGCTAATCAGGTGGGAGTTCTGGGCACTGGGGTACACTGAGCTTCTGGGCAGTCTTGGTATCTTAGTAGAGGTCCTGGGCCAACAGCCCCTCTGCCTTATTGTCCTGCTGATGTAAGGAGGACACTAGGTGCAGTGTCTCCATATAGGAGGAACCACAGTTTGTCAGTCTGTTGTGGTTTAATCTGCAAGATTAGAAGTAATACACACTTGTAATACATAGTAGAAGTCATCAAAATAATTGTTACTGGGACTGTGGCATGTGCAAACCACTGTTCTAAAGTACCCGTTATAGTTAATTTCTTTGTTTTGCTTTTTATGTGCATTAATTGGCAACAGAGAACTGGATTGTGCCATCTACCAATAAAACACCAGACTGGAATATGTAATCTGGCTGGATTTCTTTCTCTCTCTTCACTATATGAAATGTGTTTTCTGCTATTTTTTTCCTGGTTTTTGAAGTCAAGGTGACAATTCTCACAAAGTAATGGGAGATCTTAGATTTGAAATCTGTAAATGAAAGATACATTCAGGTACTTCTGTTGTCATTATTAACACGTCACTTCTCTATTAGGTGATTAAAAATAAGTCAAACTATCAAATACATATAATTTTAAAATAAACACATTTTTAGAATACCAGCCATTTTTCTAGGTCATAAAAAGACAGAATATTTCAGGTGATGTCATCACGTTCAGAAACACCTTATTTGAGAAAGAAGAATCAAGAGTTACCAGTTTATGTGTACTGCTGTTCTTTTAGCATAAGCAAACAAGAACAGTGTTTGTTAAAGATAACTGTTTAAGCTGGAGTAGTTCCCATATAAAACAGCCTCTAAAAAGTTCCATGTAAAAGTTCAATTTATGTTTTCTATCAAAATCAGATGGCACTAAAAC
Organism: Athene noctua; assembly: GCF_965140245.1. Classification (NCBI taxonomy): domain Eukaryota; kingdom Metazoa; phylum Chordata; class Aves; order Strigiformes; family Strigidae; genus Athene; species Athene noctua. Next base: position 57,225,089 of record NC_134041.1, read on the forward strand.
ATTTGGAGGCCCTCAAGTGGTGGGAGGGAAGATGTATGGCAGTTATTTCATCCTTGGATTAGAGACAGCTAGGAAAAAGTAATAGTCTCCAATGGATTTCTTAGACTAACCCAGATTGGCTTCTTATGTAATCTAGGGTAATTCTGAATTTACTCTTACTTGGTTTAGGAAATCAAACCAGACCAGTGACTATAAACATCCTTTTACATCCCGTTCTAGTAGCTTTCTCAGTAAATGCTCATTTCCCATCACAAAGACTGGAGGATCCCTGTAACTTGGAGAAATGGGTAATTGTGATTGTCTCATAGCAGGTCCCATGTTTTTAATTCTTAATGTGGTTTTTTATCTTAAATCTTGTATCATTGCTGCTGCGAAAATTTAATGACTTGAAGATTGGTTACAAATCCATTTTTAATTGGCTTTTTTGGTGACGAAGAAAGGGAGAGGGCTGTGGAAAACTGGTGATTTTGTGCACATTTTAATGATACTTCTAAAGAACTAGGTGAAAAATGGTATCTCTCTTTCCAGCTAGGAAATTTGCTTGCCTTTATCGTTTCTATTTACAAGATGTCTTTTTTGTTGTTGTTCCATGTGTGCTTTACTTCTGGTTTTAAATTGCAGTGTTTACCTACACAACAGGGCAAAGGCAAGCTACCGTTACTCCTGTGTGAAAACTATTTTATTTAGCCAGCAACTAGCAACAGCAAAAATATAAACCACTGGCTTACTTTGAGTAGTCAGAACCGCAAAAGCAGGTAAAAGCCAGTTAAAATTTGACACTTGGCCACATGGTGAATTTTTGAGAACGTCAGCTGTTTGAGGTGTAAGAACATCTGTGATTGTCAACAGTTCATTAGAAAATTACTGCCAATAGAAAAATGCCAGCACCCCCTCTTCCCAAAAGCAGTTTGATTCCTGATGTTCTGCTTGTCCTCTGTATCAATTTACTTTGTTCACAGAGAGGCAAAATTTACAACAAATTTTTCTTCTGTGTTTCCCTGATAGTACAATGATCTAACATCATTATGCAGTCTTTACTTACACTGGATTTGGATATGCCATTGTTTCTTGGACAATAAAAACATAGTTTGCCTAGCAGTCATCACATACATTAAATCTTTGCCATATGTGTATTACATTCCTTTGTCATATTCCTTGGACAGAGCCTGGGTAAATTCCTTTGGCTCAAGTTTTGACATGATGGTTATAATAACTGAGAAAGCTTCCATTAGTAACTGGTCAGAGCGCTAAGTTAATACTTTATCAGAATCCTTTGCAGTATTTGGATGATATCGATCTCTAGTGTGGGACTGCCTGGCAGTTTGCACATTAGATCAAAAATATGCTATAGTCGGGAGCAATGAACCATTTTTATGCTTACAGAAAAAGGAAAGAAAAGAAGATGGCATGCTCGATCAGACCTGCCTGTGCAGGGAACCTAAGACAGGCTGTACATCTGGCTGTAGGATCTTCTTGAGCTGTGCAGGGCTGTTGCTACTTGGATTCTACTTTTCTTTGAATTTTTGGCTGCCTGCAGCAGAATTTCCATTGCTGACATTGTCTCTGTGCCACATAGCAACAGGGGTAGGAGAATGGTCTACTATTTAGTATTTCTTTCTCACATGTTTCTGCAGCTCCCCCTTATTTCTTTTCTTGTATTTGGCTATAGACCTGAGAGTGAGATCACACATGTGTAGAATGAGAGCTGTAGAAACACATTACTCGGCCGTATTTAGTGCCAGCATTTGAAAGTGCCAGATTGCTCTTTGGGTTTTCAGTATCACATGTTCAAGACGTCACAGGCTACTACTATTCATTGCTATCTACTCCTTGCAGCATTCACGTAATTTTTATAAATACTTTCACAGATGAACATACCCTTTTAGCTACAGGATGTTGATGGCATTGACCTACCGTATAAATACAATATAGTGCTTCTGATCCAGTGGTTCTGAGTTTGTAGGCTTCTCTATTAGACATTTGAAATGAGCCAATTATAAAAGCAAAGATAGCTTAACCATGACACTTGTTCATTGTTTTTGTCCTCAGCCGTACTGTGTACACTCTCTTCATAATTAAAGGCTTTACTGAGTAAAGATCCCCAGCAGTCACCCTGGAATTGGATTAACAGCACAAGAAACTCCTCCTTGCTAACCACATGATCAGTCCCTTTATATCTTCCCATATACAAGCCCTTCCTCAATTTGTTTAAATGAATTTCTGTAATTTGTCTCTGTGGACTTGAAGAAATCTAGCCAGGTTTTATTTAGAAGTATAGTGGTGCATAGTCTCCATCTGAAATTAGGGCCATGTTGTACAATTGTCATATAAACACAAATTAAGAGAAATCCTCTGCACTGATGAGTTAATAATCTTGGTTGTCAAGACAAAGAACAGGAGAAAGGAGTGGTGTTTTCTCTGCTGTACAGTCCAGATGTACAGATTGTAGCTTGCCAAAGGTGATGCAGAGAATGCATTACAACATTGAGAACTGAACCTTGATTTCCCGTATCTGAATGTAGAATTGTAGAACGGTTTGGGTTGGAAGGGACCTTAAAGACCATCCAGTCCCAACCCCCCTGCCATGGGCAGGGACACCTTCCACTAGCCCAGGTTGCCCAAAGCCCCGTCCAACCTGGCCTTGAACACTGCCAGGGAGGGGGCAGCCACAGCTTCTCTGGGAAACCTGTGCCAGGGCCTCACCACCCTAGAAGAGAACCGCTTCCTTCTATCTAATCTAAATCTACCCTTACACATTTTAAAACCATTACCCCTCATCCTACCCCTACAATCCCTGATAGAGTCCCTCCCCATCTTTCCTGTAGACCCCTTTAAGTACTGTAGGGCTGTTATAAGGTCTCCCTTTCGTTTTCTCTAGGCTAAACAACCCCAACTCTCTCAGCCTGTCCTCATAAGGGAGGTGCTCCAGCCCCCTGAACATCTTTGTGGTCTTCTCTGGACGTGCTTATTTTGGGGGCCCCAGCACTGCAGATGGCGTCTTAAGAGAGTGGAGTAGAGGGGGAGGATCACCTCCTTTGACCTGCTGGACACCCTTGTATTGATGCAGCCCAGGATATGGTTGACTTTCTGGGCTGCAAGCACACATGGCTGCCTCATACTCAGTTTTCCATCCACTAACACCCCCAACTCCTTCTCTGCGGGGCTGCTCACAATCCACTCACCACCCAGCCTGTATATGTGCATGGAATTGCCTTGACCCATGTGCAGGACCTTGTACTTGGCCTTGTTGAACTTCATGACGTTCGCATGGGCCCACCTCTCAAGCATGTCAGCTGCACTACACAGCTTGGTATCGTCATATGCTGTCTTAATTACAAGACTGACTTCTATCTTGTTAGTCATTATAAACTCTTCAAGCATTTGAGGTTGATACTGTACCAGACCATGTATTGTCATGGAAGCAGTATAGCTAACGTTAAACTGAATTTCTCTTTACCTGCCGACGTATGAAAACAAGTAAATTTTGTCTTCTTAAATTACAAACTGCATCCTTGCTACTCTGGTAGAAAAGAAAAGATCATTTTAGTGTATCTGTGTTTCAAAGCTGCTGTCTGGTTCAGCGTATCTCAGCAGCCACCATCCATTTCTAGGATCATCTTTGTGTTAATAGTATAAATATGCTTGCCTGAGTCGTGCTGTATGACTTGATTGTCTTTGTTGTCTTTTGGGAAAAGTTTTTCTTTCTTTAGGCTCAAACGAATCTTCCATTTTCATGTGAGGTGATTTATATTTGGGTATTCTCTTAAGTGGATATCATGGGTGTGAAGGAGTGACAGTGCAAAGCCTTTAACCTTTGTTGGAGATACAAGCTGAACAGCCAGCACACACCCGAGCCAACCGTTCCGTGGCATCAGCTCTGCCACGGGGACAGAAATGTCATGCCAAGGGGAAGTGACCAAGGGCTGGCATGGCAGAGGAGCACAGTGAATCTGAAAGGCAGCTCAGGGAAATTTGTGGCAGAGCCCTCAGAGCATCACCAGAATGAAGAGCTGTGCAAGAGCTCTGCAGTCAGTGTCACAGCCCCATTCATGGCCGTGATCAAATCACAGGTCACCCACGTTGTTAGGGACCACGTCGGAGCTTGTCATGTCTGGGTACCACACTGGTTCTGGTTGGATTACTAACAGTGGAGAGGGAAAAACTGTCTGGAGTGTGGATGAGCCCTGTGTATGTGAGAGTGAGGGACCCAGGCTGAGTTTCCACCCTGAAAACTGCAGAAGCAGTTGGGAAAGTCAAGTGCAGTGAGATCTCTGATAACCAGCACAGCTCCATTTGAAGACATGCAGTGGAAACACTTTCTAACAGAGCACTTGCCAGTCATCGAGTGTTTTTTGGACACCATATCAAGACCAGAGGCTGTACACCTCTTGTAATGTAATTTGTATCTTAATGATAATGAACTGGGTTGGAATCTCTCAAGATAGACATGATATTTCTGTAACAATAGATTCTAAAATGTTAATTTTTTTTCTGTGAGATTTACAGGTCAGAAAAGACTGTTGATGCATTTTGTATACTGTTGATATAGTTTATAAATACTGGGTTGATATCTTTCACCAAAAAAATCTAATTTCCAGATTTGGGGTTTATTTTGTTATGAAAAATAATGACAGTATGAAGGTGGCTCTTTAAATATCTTACAAAAGGACACAATAGTGCTCCCTGTGCTTGGACAATGTATTTTTTTTACTTTCTTGGGAACGGTGGGGAAAGGAAGAGGAAATTGAAGAGACATATAAAAATGTCAATTCTAGTTCAAAAGTTACACAAGCAACCACTCTTGACCAAGGCGTTGAATTATAAAGTTTGATATTCCATAAAGCTAAATAATCGGAAGTAATGCTGCCAATAAAAGACATTCATTTATTTACTCGAGGTGCTCATTGTTAGCACTAATAATACATTTCAACATATTGAAATTGCCAGATAATTCTTTTGTGACTTTTATGCTGGATGATATTGTTATTTAAATGAACCCGCAGACCGCACTGTAATGAAGAAATGCATGTTTGCCTAACAGTTATCAACCAGCATTTCAGCAAAATGACAATTTTTACCTCCATTCATTCTGAGGGGAAGCTGGGGGTCACTGTTTTCAATATGGACCTTTTAAAAGCCTTTCAGCAGTGAATAATTATAAGCTGCAGCTTCTGAAATTACCTGTATTCACTGTAGGGAAGAAGAAACTTTTATCTTTTGTAATGAAGTACACTTGCTCATTCAAACTTTGTAAGACTTCCTTAAAATGGCAGTTGCATTGTGCTGATTTAGTATTAGGTGGAGTAATAAAATAAATTTATTTTTAAATATACGATACTCTTGTTTATTCAATTTTACTTTTCTTGAATTTTGGATCCATTTTGTCACATAATACAGATGGAAAAAATGTGAGCTCTTGTGTAAATAACTTTATCTGTACAAATTGCTGTTTACTAAAACAAATGTTACTTCATTCGCAGTTTCAAATTCATTTTGCACTTTCATTTGAAGATTGGGGTTTGAAACTGTTTTGGTCATGCTAATTTTTCTATATTAAGTTTAGAAACAAGATTTTCTTTTTTATAGTTCAAAACTATGCAGAAGATAGGGATTGGAAATATGGCTTGCAGCAATTGGCTTTGGGCTTCTCTCTTTGTTCTTAAAAACAAACAGGTTGGCAATATTCATTGGTGTAAAGAAACAGAAAAGTCATTATCTGGGGAGTAATTTTTAAAAAAAACGATATACAATAATTTGTTAATTATTGCCAGAAAAAAGCATGCAGTTTTACTTCTGAAAATGTATGTTCTGGTTAATGAAAAACATTACCCTGCAGCCTCTGTGGGATTTTTTCCACTTGTAAAAGTGTTTTGGTTTTGTTTTTTTTTTTTTTAAATGAAGAAACTGATCCCACACTTTCCTAAATGGGATTTTTAGGCAAGGGTTAGTTCAAGCCTCACCCTTGGACAATGAGCAAGCACAAAGTTAAAGGTTGAGAGTTTTGCTTTTAAATTCTGTATATTTGCTTTTAGAGTAAAAATATCTTCTTTTTTTCTTTTTTTAACTAAATGGCAGATTGCAAATTGTGTTGATTGTTTCAATCAAAGATGTCTTTCCTGTACTTTGAATAATTCAGAGACTTTATTTCCCCACTCAGAAGTCGTCTTCCCTGTCCTGTACAGCACCAACCCACTTCTGTTAGCATCACTTAAAAAACATTTCATCTGTAAAATAAAACCTAGCTTTGTAAATAAGAAAATGTCACCATAGCTAAAAGTTTTAATCCTGCCTATGAAGCTGTTTAGACTGAGCGATGCTGCTCTATTATTTGTTCAACAAGGGTGGGAGAGGAGGCAGTGGAAATAGCAACCTGATAGAGTTAGATGATGTTGCTATCAAAGTTGTGCTTTTTTAACTCATGGTAACTGTATTAATGGATGGGTAACCAGGTAGTTTGTAGCTCTGTATGTCTATCACCCAACTTGCTAAATATTTATTAGACCAGAATTTTGCCTGTGTATTAGTTGTATTTAAATACGGGCTGTATGTTCAGTACTCTTGAGAGTGATCCTTATTTCATTCAACTGTTCAGTAAACTTTCTGTCTTCTGCCCATGTACTCAGGCTCTCAAGCTATGGTAACACACACAAATAAGTGTCTAGAAGAGCACACATAATCCTTATTATATCTCCAGCAATTTTTTTTGTGCTAGGAAATAGTTAGGACCAGGACCATTAGGCAGCGTACAAATACAGAGCAAAGAGTTGCCCCCTCCAGAGAATTTACATCCAGATGGCCGAGGCATATACAGATATTTTCTCAGGGTAACAAGTTGCCTCATGTCAGCTAACAGGAATATGCATTCTCAGCAAATGCAGAGTAATTCAAGATGATTTAGCCCTTTCTCCTGTGATAACTTTTAAACCCAACGACAGGAGACAACAGGTGGATATAAGCAGATGGGGAAGCACAAGGAGTGAATAAGAAGGTCGGCTTCATAGGTAGTGGACTCAATATTGCAGCAGCACAGCCATTGTCAAGCTTTTTTTCTGGCATCAGAGTTAAGAGGAGGCTTGAGAGGGGATTTGAAGGAGGATAACGAGGCAGCTTTGTGGACATGAACAAGGAGCTCTACCCAAGCATGGGGGCAGCAGGGGAGAAAGCACAAAGATCCTTGCTTGAAAAGGTAACAAATGGGTGATGGAGCCTACTGTCAGGGGCTAACTGGAGGTGGGAGCTCTCCCCTCTGGAATAAATGAATGAGAATAGGTTGGGAGGGGATTAGGCTGAGAATGCTTTGAAAGAAGAGGCAAGTAGATTATGTTTATATAACAGAAAAAGGGAAACCACAGCAAAGAGGAGTAACAATGGTCAAAGTGATGAGCAAAGAAAATGACAGTATCAAAAATATTCTTCAAGCTTTTCCAAAGCTGCTCTTTCAATAAGCAGAAGGAAGAGGTACATTGTAACAACGGCTTTGTATGCATCCCCATCATAACCAACTCCTCACAGTTGCTTTCTGAAACTCAGGAATTATAACTAGAAATTTTCTAAGCCTGGCATCTACCTTTGAGGTGAACAGTTATATTGCCTGAGCCAGAAGAATTTTCTTGTTCTTTATTATAAGGAAATAGGCAAAATTATACTTTGTTTCTGGAAGCACAAAGTCACTGGTCTCTTTGTTTTAACTTTTTAAATTATTACAAGAATGGACTCATTGCTTTGTTGATTTGTCATAATAATTTAAAATTCAGCTTTACAGATTTCTCAGCCTGTTAAAAACACTGGTTTTGTTATGTCCTCAGATGTGCAGTTTTCATTATTCACTTCTGAAAAAAATTACTGACTTTTTTAAAAGGGTGTTTACTACCAGGCAGTCTTATAGCAAAGCACATATCTGTCCTTAGGCAACCATATTCCTCAAAATCTGAAAAAAACCCATAACTGAGGGTATACTGTATTCTTATATGAACCATCTGTTGTTGATGGAAAGGCAAGAACAGATGATCTGAACCGGCCTGTTAGTGCAATAGCAGCAGAATTCTGTCCTGACTTGGAGATCCAGGATTTAGCTTGACCTCATCACTTCTGTCCTCTGTGCCACTGGAGACCAGTGGGGCATACTGGTGCATCCATCCTTCTTGGGAAGGGCACAGCCAGCACTACTGCTCATGTGGCCATTGCCAACTCAGATCCATATTGCTATGTTGAAGGTCATTCCTTAAGTCTTTTGTTTTTGCCTCCTGCACAGAAGACACATCTGCAGTTTGTTAGGAAGAGAAAATAGAAAAGATTGGTGTCAGTGCTGCTGAATGGATGAATTTGACAGTGAATAGTAAACTGTGCTGGGATGTTTCAATGCCAGGGTGGCCTTATTACTGTACATACTTCCAGAGGATTTTATAATCAGTTAAAAAGCTGTATGATGGTTTTGACTGTGACATATATACAAGGGTGCACTAATCACTGATTTAATATAATGCTTAGCCCTGTTGTGAACACTGTCATTTGTGTAGTGCACAAATCATATTAAGCCAACCACCAGCTATAATTTTGGAAATTGGTGGAATATTCCTATAAAGAAGCACAAAAGATTGTAAAGATTGAATAAGTTCATTGTCTTAGTGACCAGTTGGGGAGCGGGAGGCCGTCCTCTTTAATTTTTTCTTCTTTTAAAAATACTTTGTGGTTCAGCAGCACAGACACTGCATATCTTTGTATCCCTACACAGTCACCATGTTAATAGCTGTTTGCTAGCTGTGGTCAGTTAATTTAAAAAAGCTGGCACACTGGTATTATAGGTCGCAATAGATTATTCTTGAATCAAATGTAGTATTGTTGCTTCAAACCAAACCCCCACCCATGACAAAATTCATTATAGCTCTTAATTTATAATAGTGTTTGAAAGGATGAACCTGAGATGATATGAAAGCAGATTCAGTTTCTTAAAATTTTCTCAAGCCATGCACCATCCTGTTCCCACTTTGCTTTTGCTACATGTGTAGACTCAGTAAGGGTTACTGTTGGTTCAGGAATCTAGCATTTCTTTGTTTTGTTGCAAATATGAAAATAGATTATAAAATGTTCACTGACATGATGAACATGGTTGCACTCCTAGAATATATTTCACCCCTGAATGTATGTTATATACATTTCTGTTATGCACATAAATGCAAGGGAGTCAATCTAAAATATGTTTTATTCAACATATTGCAGTGGCTCAAAAACTCCAGGCCCATCCTTGACTTAGTCAGTCACTGGCAGCCTGTCAATGCATTGGAGGGTAACTGTGCTCTCAAAACTCACTTGTCCTGCAATAGCCATCATACTCCAGGTGTTGACTGATATGCCAAGTGGCATCACTTTCTGACAAGAACCTCAACTATTCTTTTCAGACTGAAATAAAGAGTCTGGGGGAAGCTCAAAAGCTTGAGAGGCAGTTGCTAGCTGCTAGAATAAAAAGTTGAGTTGGGACACAGCAGTTTCCCCACATCAGTGGCAGTGAAATGTTATGGCTTCCAGTCTGGTGCAAACAGTGGGTTTGAGAGATGATATGCCCAATCTCCAATTCTTATTTTTGAAAAGTCCCGAGTCCTGCGGTTGCTATCTGATATACCCACATGCACAGATGAGCATGGTAGCACTTCAGTGTAGACAGGGAGAGATTTTTTAGACTACCTCCCAAAAAAAAATCGACCATACAACACTGATGTTGTGCCCTTTCCTACTACATTTGACAAAAACAGAGTTTCTGGTCAAAAGGAGAGAGAAAGAGCAATATACAGATCTACTGTCGATTGCCCTTTTCTTGTCCATCCAAATAGTCACAGCCACAGGCTGTGTCTAGTGAAGCTGTGGGGGGTGGATTCAAATTCAACTGGGACAAGTATGTTCGCATTTCTTCCCTGGTTTATCATATAAAAATAATTGGTTTGCAAGCTGATGGTGGGCTTGGAAAATTTTTGTAGGATGAGAAGATGGATTCCCAATCATTGCTATGTCTGAACTTCAGAAAATTACCCTGTGCACCTCTGGACAGAATATTGTTTGCCATGTACTTGAAAGCCAGCACATACCTTCCCTATTCAACACATTAAGCAATGGAGACATAGTCCTATCACAGGACTTAAGCATCTGTGAGGGATACAGAAGTAAAATATATGCCAATTTAATTCCCCATGTTTGAACTCTACACATACATAACTGGCAACTATTATGAAAAGGAAAAATATCAGTTCTTCAGGCCAGTGAGAAAATTCTTTAATGGTGAAGATTTCTGAAAACAAATGGATTGCTTCCATGAGGAATTTAGAATGAAAAATGTGATAAGTTATAGTTAGTCATTAACATTTGTTGAGCATTCTACTTGTTATTAGTGTTTCGTATACTTCTGGTTCAAACATTTCTTGGAAAGAGAGTGGAATAAGTGGGGTAACACTAACCAGATGGTCTTGTATGTGGAATTTCTAAAGCTTTTTGTGTACTTTATGTCAAAGATAACAAATCACACAGGTCAACAGCTAGTGTCAGCTAGTGAGAAATGATTGTACATTTTAAGGAAGAAAAGCTCTTGAGGTCTTAGTTGCATTGGTGTCAGGGATTCAATTTTGTGATTTTCACGTGGAAATGAAGATGTTTCCAAGTAAGGCACACTGCAGAAGAAATGTTTAAAGAGAGGTTTGTTTAGATTCCAAAAACTAGGTTATCTTAGACACATTTAGGTTTAGGACATCTCCTCCTTGCTTTGCGTTTAATTATGTTTCCATTTTATCTTTGGCATCTGCAGAGAATAAAATATAGGAATAATTAGAATAGAGCTAGGTGATGAAAAATTAAGACTCTGCAATATTGTTTCTTTATATGCTGTTCTTAAAAAAAATCAGAAAGAAAATCTGTGGTATGTTTTGCTTTTTGATAAGTAGCTTCATATGTTTTAACATTTTGAGAGTCATACACTTGCTAAGAATATCTGTCTGATCTATGGCATATCTAAGTCATCCATCCCTCTAGTATCTTGCCAGGTCACTGTAGTCCTGCTGAAATATTTTAATACAGAATTTCATCCAAATAAATAAATAGTGTATGATGGTGCCGTCTATAGCCTAGGCAGCTCAAGGGATTAGTAATTAGTTATATAGCCTTTTACTTTGGGATCGTTACTTAAGATCAGACTCAGAATGTCACTTCTAGCCATGGGCTTGGCAAGTTGAAACAGTGATTTCTTTCTGATCCTTGTCAATGAGGTAATGTCTAAGTCATCTGGGGCAAAGTAGAAGTAGAAACTGAATTATAATTTAATTTCTAGAATTGATTTCTCAAACTCATTTTTATGTAAAGGCAATAGGGCAACTTTTTAACTACTGTCTACCTGTTCCATGAGAACAAATGAAATCAACTTCCAGATACATAACTAGAAAACTTTCATTACCATTACATCAACTAGAGACAAGTGTGACATAGTTTCAAGTACATATGCCAAAGGTTGTTGCATCACAGAAAACAGCAGCAATGGGATGAGCAATTCAGAGATATTGATCTTTCTTTCATAAGACCATCTCCTTCTTATAGCTCAATAGATATATCTAGATAAAGATCCAGGAGCTACCAAAACAGAAGTTTCCTTAGAACTGAATTGTTTACTTATGACCAGCTTCTAGACAGACTTGACAAGAATTTCTAGACAAGAAATGAACCATTCTGGAGAGAGCCTTACATGTATGCAGTCATGGTCTGAACCTTTTGGTGTAAAGTTAAAACCTCAACTATAAAAAAATACAGCTTTGGTAGAGTTCTCTTGTTCAAATCAGTCTTGAGATTAGAAATTAGTATGTTCCTGCAAAAGAGAACATTTTTAATATTTCTGCTAAGGGTAGACCTTCTTTTCAGACACAGACAGCATTTACCCTTTGGATAACTCCTCAGGCTAGGATTTTCTTTTCTAGAAGACACTTGCTGTTAGTGGCAGAAGAAATTTCACTTCTGACACATGTACAGTGAAAGGGTACAGAGGTTTATTCAGCATGGCATCTTCTATAGGTGAAGTATCCCTAAGCATTTTTCAAAATGGTCCCATTTTCTAGAACCAGAGCTGTAGGCAGAGCAGGAAAGATGAGCTTCCTGGTGAAATTAAGAGCAGATTCTTATGGACCACTGTTTTACTAATCACGTTAGCACCACTGACTGTGATGCAGGGTGGATAGAGAAGTGTGGGAGGATGGTATTGTGTGTGTTGTGAAATTTGTAATGTGAATGGTATTTATAAGCTATCTATTTCCATTGTCATGAAATGACCATGCACAGTGCATCTATGGGTTCTCATTGCAGTGACTGTACTCATCATACCTTACTTGCTGAACATAAAATGAAAGTGTTGCTTTCTAGTACATGATAGTGCACTCTCACAGAGGTAGAGAGCCTATGTAATATTTGTTAAGCCAGCAGTCAGTAAACCTACCTGGGTGACACACTCACTCTTTCAATTTTGTGAAAAGTTATAAAATGCGAAGGGATTTTCTGAAACAGACTGAAAAAGAAAGAGAGAAGAAAACAAGGTTTGCCTTGTATTGTTTTAGGTCTTTATGTCATATTTTACTGATAATTTTAGATAAGTGGTAAAGATTGGATCAAGAAGTGACACGTCCTCTTTTCCATTTTGTACCTTTGTGGATAGTATTCTCTGTGCATGTATGATCTGGTCTACACACTTGTGCAAGGGTGTATCTCTGAAGTTGTTTAATTTTTGCTTATGATGTTAGATGTGCAGTTCTCTCTCATATCCTTTTTTGAAATGTTTCTGGGAAATAGGTATAAAAATAGGGCAAGAGAGACCCTATTTTGTCTATAAAATGCCTTGGTAAATGCCTGTCACATTTACCTAGTGTTATATTTAGACTGGAGCTGAAAAAAATCACTAAAACAGGTACACGAAAGCTTCTGAAAGTAATTTAGTATGAGAGTTGATGCAGAGCCAGCAGCTCCCTGTTACAGTTCCTGGTCACTGACTAATACACCGAGCTCCTCTGACGTGTGACCTGTTGACGTTGGCAGCTCATCTCTTCTCAGGCTGTTGCAGCGCTGGCCTCTCCTCCCTAATTATCACAGCCTGCGCCTTCCACGCACAACACGTGCACACACGTTCCACTTAGCCTCGCCCAGGCTGTGTGCCATCCCTTGCAGCTGCCTCCAGTGTTTATTCCGGGTGGGAAATCCCATCGGTCCATGGGGAGAGGACTCGAGCACTGAGTTTGCATCTTGCGGGACCAGCAGGCAAGAGCACAAAAGGATGGTGCAAGTCCAGTGCTGCCCTGTTGAAGTCCAGGAACAGCTCAGCTGCAGACTTAGAGAGAGTGGAATTGTACACAGGGAACAAGTTTGCTGTATAGTTTAAGTAAAAAGACAATTTTGTTTAGTTCAGTAACTCAGTTCAGATGATTTTACCAAATGTTACAAACTTTTGAGGTACTGCAGTCAAGGATCAGACAACAGACATGGTATTAAATGATTATTTGCCAAGTATTTGTTTGTTTGGATTTTCTAGGGGCAGCCCACAGCCTGGAGGCTCTGCATAAACCTAGGAGTAGGGCCATCCTCTGCCCTGAAGAGCTTACCTTCTCAGCTCTGTTTCCAGATGTAGAAACCCAGTAATCCTGACTGAACATCCTACTATTGTTCAGAAGTAAAAAATTGAGATTGGGATGTTTGCAGTGTGATATCTCTTGCTGATTTGAGCCCTGATCTTGTAAATACTTACAATTGTACTTTTTACTGTTACGTAGATGCATACTCCCACTGAGTACTCCAGGTTGTATACATAAATGTTTTCATAAGTTGTAAAGATCTGTTTTGGTAAGCACAGGCACAACATATGTAGTGCACAATCTCAGCTGCTTCTGAGATCCTGAATCTCTGCCTGGAAACAGATATAGAAAGCTTTAATATGAAACCTTTCTAGATTAAGTTTTTAGTATTATAGGCTAGATTTATGTGTGTCAAGAACAGTTGGTTGGGATAAGTTGGCAGAAAATGTATCCCATCCATTAGCTAAGAATGCAATAATTAGGAAAGGAAGAGACCTGGCTCAGAATGTGTGATGTGACTCAGAATTGTGTCCTCGAATCATTATGCAGACAAAAATCCCCACCACTCGCTTCAGTGCAAGTTTTGCATGTGTAACAGCTGTCACAGTCAGACCATTAATCAGCTGAACCACCACACAGGTGGAGGATGAGAAACCACCTTCTGTGCTAGAGGTTGAACATAAAAATTATTTTTCATGGGGTCCGTCTGTCTGTGCTGCTGTAGCAATGCAAATCGCCAGTGTAGATCTCTTTTCCACTGGCATAAGAAGTTTTTGTACTATTTACTCTTTTAAGCATAGAGGAAAAAATATAGATTATAGTTAAATGCTAGAGACTATGATTTTTGCTCTAAGATGTGTTTCTCCTGCTAAAACTGTTGCAACAAAGACACACATATTTTATTTTACTTGATATGTTAGTATACTGTGAACTCATATCAATTGCACGCAGTTAGTTAGATAAATAAACAGCTTACTTTTGATTGCATGTGTTAAAGTACCCCAGGTTATTTTGCTAAATGATGTCATTTATCATTCCCTGCTGTGTATAATGACTATTTGTGAAAACTGAGGGTTTTCTTTTCTCTCCTGTCCACCCTCGACCCAAAAAAGAAAATAAAAAATGTAATCAGACTAAGCACATCCCTTGAAATATAGACACTTTCCACCTCCTCTCAGGTTGCATCATGTGATATGGCAAGACATCAAATGATACAAGGATATGTAATGTGACAATAAATGAAAGATAAATTAGAAGAATATTTTGGGGATAAACTCTTCCTTATTCAGTTTGGATGATAAGAATTTAGTCTTAATTTCCGACATGCTCATTTTATCAGCTAAATTTCCTAATTTGTATTATTACAGATAATTACCAACATGTATTTATTCTTAAAACTTTATTTGTTCAATTAGAAGGTAGATTTCAGCCTTTATCTTTGTAGGTAGCTGATCCAAGACAGTTTTATGTAAATGGCTTAATTAATTGGTACCCTTCAGTTGAAACAGCAACTTACAAAGGAAGTAATCCTTTTCGAGTGGCATAAGCTGTTTAAAAAAAGCAAAAAACCCACAATACTTTTCTCAGGCACCTTGGCACACAATTATAAGTTATTTGACAGAAGTAAATGTAATAAACTGCAAGGCTTCTTCCCAAATTATGTCTTTTCTATGTAATTAAAATAACATCAACCTTAAGTGCATTGGCTCTGTAGTCTTCAAATCTACATTATTAAGAGACTTAATTATGCAGAATTACAAAACTTTCTTATAAATGGTTCAACATGTTGGTGGTAAAGATGTGATCTGTGTGGCCTACTTATTAAGTTTACAATCTCTCTCAAGCAATTAGTTTTTTCCAAGTGTTTGGTGTGTTGCTCTCCTTGGAAAAGCCACACAATGCCGTTAGAGGATGTGGTGACAAGACTTTCTCTTACGGCCTTCTGACAACAGCACTGATCACTCCAAGTGACCGTCTGCCACCAGTGTTGCTGTTGCTGCAGCTGGGCTTGCTGGTTTTCAGCTACAAACTGGTGTCCTGACACACAGACTAGAATGAATGAAAGGGAGTTTTGGGTATTCTTTCTCCTCCTGTCGTGCACCAAGGCCCATTTGTTGTAGAAGCCAAATCTTCAAGCAATGTTTTCCCCGGTTCCATACTACTCTACAAGAGTAAGGGACCCTCCATAGTGGAATTAATTTGTAAAACCCAAAAAAGGGTTGCTGAGATCCCATATGTGATGGTAGATCTCTGCCTTTCCTCAGCAGATCAAAATGGCCTTGATTCTCAGTGTTTATGTGGCACAGTGTGGACCTCTTAGTTTTATGCTTTTCCTTCGTAAGAATGGTGGGAGGATAATATATGGTCCTTTTAAAAACAACTGATTCTTCATGTCATTAATAAGGGAAATTAAAAAATACACACTTCACCCACTTACCTCCTCTGCTGCTTGCTGTTATACTTGTTTCTGAACTTCATACCAAACTGGTGATCCTCGAGGAGGGGGGAAGAGGTGAGTAGATGAATGCATACATGTCTAGAAATGTGGCAAGTTTTCAGTAGAGATGCTCCTATGCTGTCCTCATTATTGTCCCATTTTATTTGGCAGAGTGACTCTTTTCCCCTTAAATGTGCAAGGGTTTAATTAATACATTCCAGTTGTCAAACCCAGTTCAGCTTGATGAGCAGGAGAGTGTAGAAAAGCTAGATTATTTGTTTGCATCACTAGGCAATGGGGAAATACCTCCTCCATTGGTTTTCTTTGCAAGTAGTGACAGCAGCGTTCTGACAGAGACAAAGGGATAAAAAATGTGCTGGAAGGACTAGAAGAATTAATTTGTAATAGATAATTGGATCTGTATGGCAGTGATACGAGTTTGGAGGAAACTCAAGCAGAATAGCTCTCTAGGTTTTCATGTTTCACTCTCTTGTCAAAATAGTGTCTGCATGGCTTATGCATTTTAGTTTAAATAAGAATATACATATCTTACTTCCTTATTTAGCTGTCCCATCCATTGTCTGACAAAGGTCTCATTATGCTTATTTATATTATTAATTAAAACTCAAGAAATAAATGTTGCTGTTTGTTGGAAAAGTGGTGCAGTATTGCTGTTACTTTCCTCTCTTGCAAAAGTTAATTTTACTCTTGCACCAGCCTCTCAGACAACTGTCTTTTCAGTTTTGCAAGCCTGATCTTTGCTGACTGATCCTACAGCAGATCCACAGAGAAGGGCGTAGTTCAGTGTTACAAGAGATTGTCTCATTCAGTGGAAGCATGGGTCCATCCTGTGAGGGTATTGAATGTCAGGATTGAGACATCACTTGAGTTCAGTTCCACTTAGAGCCAGTGATGAAAGCAGAGTACTGTGGGGATGTACTCCCAACAACTCCGGCTGCTAAGGTGAGATGATGGTGTCTGTGCCAGTTGCAGATTTTTCAGAGTTGTTGAATTTGTCCCTAAATTTATCTAGGTGTAGTAATCAAGCCTAGAGGTCAGAGATCACTGTGGCTGGTAACAGAGCAAATAACAAATAGTGATAGTGTGTTATTTTTAAAAAAAAAAAAAAATAAATTTTCATTAGAGGGTGATCAACATTGTTCCCCTCCTTTTAAAAAGGTGTTATGGGTGATCCCTGAACTTATAAACCTGGGAGGCACCTCAGTATAAAGAAAGATGGTTGAGAGAATGATTAAAGATCAAGTTATAAAGGACCTAGATGAGGATAATATGATGGGGACAAATCAGCACGATTTCTATAGCCTGTCAGATTTCTTTGAAATAGTTAACAAATAATGGATAAAGGAGAACCAGTGGATATAATTTATTTAAACTTTCAAAAGGGTTGGATAAAGTCTTTTAAAGGAGGCAATTAAGGAATCTTGCTAACAATGGGGTAGGATGTAAAGTCTTGTCATGGATTTAAAACTGATTTAAAGACTGAAAGTTAAAAGTAAGATTAAATGCCCGTTTCTTACTGCTGGAAGGAGACAATAATGGGTGTTCAGAAGTGGGGCTAGGAATGGTAGACTTTGGGGTTTTTAACGTATATATTAAATTGCTATTGTGCATAGACTACAATTAAGTAGTATTCCCTAGAAAATACTGTAGTTTAGTATTAAGGAACTGTGTTATACAGACTGCTCTAGTGCTGTCATGTTGTATTGAAAAGGAAAAGAAACAGGAAAGTAGAGTGAACAATAGCAATAACTCTTCCCCAAAAGATGCTTCTCCATATAACAAACGTTATCTGCTTATTGCACCACCTAATCTAACCTAGTGCAATTCATGAAACATACCAGCCTTGATCCAAGAACAAAATCAAATTTTAGTCTGAAATATCCACGGAAGTTTTGTCCAGCCCTTGGTGAACTCGACACCTCTGCCCATTTACTTCAGTCAGCCTTCGCTGCAGTGGATCTGTGATCTCTGCTGGTGCTGCCATCAAGGCACTCCGTGGCCAAGACTGCTCTAGCCCCAGGTAGGACTGGGAAGGAGAGCAGAAATTGTAGAATAGCTCTACAAACTAGTCTAGTTCAGACAACATACTTTTCAATAAGATTTGTCACAGAAGAGGTAAAAGAAATCTATGCAGCAGAAATATTCATACAGTTAGAGTGAACTTGTAAGCCCTGAATCTGTCATAACTCATCAGGCAAGTGACACTGGTGCCATCCCACTCAGGTCCATGAGGACACCTCCAGGTGCAATAACTGAGAAAGAGATGGGAGGTTTTGCTCCATGCAGGGTGTGTCCTTATCTTCAAGAGACTGTCTGGCCCAGATAACAGCTACCCTCCCCCATCATCTAGCAAAGATAGAAGGACTTTCAGAACAATTAGAGATGTTGAATAGGAAATTCCAGATGAGAAAAAATTAACAACTGTGATTATTATTTAATATGGGGAGGAGAAGGGTGATCAGAGGCTTGCAGTTACTCTCCTAAAAGTCAAAAGTCACCTGTATTTAATGGATGTGTGGAAGGAGAGGGTGTGGAGAACACTTTTCTCCCCTCGTAGTAGGAATCTTGGCATTGCTGCAGACAGCCAGTTCTTAAATCTTGTAGCGGGATGCATTATCATAAAAAGTATCATGTAACAGTGTTAGCTAAGGTCTTCCTGGTACTGAATGAAACCAAATAAAATCACTCACGGTAGTCACTCTACCCCCGATTTCTGCTCCTCCAATTCAGTATGCTCCTTATGAATGAGGCTATCAGGAATGAAACCGAATGTAGCGGACTATATTTAAGCATGGTAGCAGAATGATATTTTGATGGTTAATTTCTTTGATCTTCTGTTGAATTTAAATTTGCCTACAGTGGTTTCCCAGTTTCAATTAGTACACAAAACAAACTTTGCGTATTTTCTGAGATTATGTTCTTCATTATACGTTGCTGTAGTTTTATGTGTTGTTGCCAAGAAATCTGCTTTTGACAAATTGCACAGGAGGCATTTTGAGATTGTGATGGAGTTGATTGAGTTTAGGCCAAATCCTGTACACTTTTATCACTGAAGACTGAAATACAGATGCTTGTTACACTAAAATATATAGAATTTGCTTTGGCCCTGAAAATCTGTGTCACGTTTTAAAATAACCAATTTGGGTACAATTTGAGTTAAGTGGCAAGTAAACAATGCAAATGAAACTGTTTTGTTAGCTAGAAAGTAATTGAAAATCTGCAACTAATTATAAATTGGCAATGTACAAGTCTCCAGGAAGCTGAAAGGAATACTTCACTATATATATTGTTTAGTTATATTCAAAATTAACTTACCCTGCACAGTTTGTGGAAGAGATTTTGTTGCTTATTGTAACTTTGTTTGAAAAATGAAACAACTAGAATTTCATAAGAAAAAAAGTGTCATTTTAAAATCAAAGATAACTCTCCTTATGTTATATGATTTTATTTTTTTTTTATTTCACATGGGCCTTGAGCTTCAGCTTTTGTATGTAGGTTTGAATTTCTTCAGTGTTTGTCAGTATTCTAAGTTTTGATTGGCACCTTCATTGTGTTTTTCAACTCATCACCTCAACACATTTCTCGTGCATTAATGTAGCTGTACAATACCTTTGAGAAATAAGAGTGTGTTGTCACATACGAGAAGAAATTCTTTGCTTATATTTGGTTGAAAAAAGTGTGGGATTGGCTGGAAAACATCTATTGTCAATGCCGCCTAGATCTGTAACACTAGGAGCTAGTCAAAACACCCAGATAATTGTCATGTGGATTTGTGCTGCCAGAATGTGTGCCATGTGCAGACATCAGGTTTTGGTGAATATCAGATTTTGTTGTTGAAGAATTATTATTTAATAGGACCGTGTAAATACACAAGTTTTTTAAAAAGAGAATAAATCAATGTGAGTATTACTCCAACTCAGTTTAGCAACCCTTGATGTATATAACATCAGTCAAAAAGCATTTCACAGAATTTGGAGAAGGGAGGCAGGTGAAAATACTGGCCTTACAATGCTCTGAAATATCCTTTATCCCAGAGCAGCAGGCTATGCTGGCAGGCTCAATACTGTCTCTATTTTGGTCTTGTCACCAAAAGTCCCGAGAGTGTCCACAACAGGTAGAGACCCAAACTCTGTCCTCCTGCTAGAAATAAACATTTTCAAGCTTATCCGTACTTAGATAAGTTGCCAAAGATGTAAAGACTGGCAGGTTTTGGGGAGGAAAGGTAACACTGCAGTTAATGTTGTGTTATTTTGTATTATGTAATTGGACAAGCAAAAGGATATAAAGATTAAAAATTGCTTCCTTGACTCAGAGTATCACCAGGAAGAGCCACAGGGGGAACTCCTGACTTACGGTGCCAGGCTGTCATCATTAAGTTGTATTCACCCACTTTGCAATTGCCTTCTCTGTATAAAGCATCTCACTGGTATGTACTCTCCTTTAACAATCTTTGACTCAGAGACATTTCAGACTTGAATTTTCTACAGTCCTGTGCTGTTTCTTCATAAACCAGTGTTAAGTGAATCGTACATTATTCCAATACTAAATTTTTAACATAGTCTTGTAGTAAACAACAAGTAGAGATATCTTTTGAAACTTCTGAAATACCGTGTAGAAATGGTTCAGCACTGTCCAGTGATACAGTGTGGGCTCAGATATGATGCTTGAAAAGCTGAGGCGGAGTTTCCTAGTTAGTCCCGTGCTGAGGAGGTCTGGGCAGTCTGTCATTAAAAGGAAAACACTTCAGCCAAGGTGCAAGAATAAACCTCTTTCCTTTCTGTAGTAAACATTTCGAGACAGGCCAGTCTCACAGTCCTTGTGGAAGTAGCTCCATTCATGCCATTTGGGACTCCAACCTGTGAGTACAGGTTGCAGGATGAAATCCATAAATACTAGGCTTAAAAAAGCAAATCTGCATCCAGAGCATTTTAATAAAAAGTTAGCTTGGGTCATGGGGAAGGAGGGTATAAAGCACTGGGGGAACGGAGAATATGAGTCATGGCATACAGACTGAAACAAATCTTTGAGCACGAATCACAATATAAAATGTTAAGGGCTTGATCCTGCCTTTGGCTATGCTGGTATGTATTGTTACATATCCCGCAAAATCGGCTACTGTTACATGTTACATAGTACTGTGCACCCACATAACTAACCTCTGAGCTCTGGAGTTTCATAATCTTTATTTTTTAAATCCTATAAATGCTGCTGGACTTGGCTTTTTAGAAAGTTGAACAGATGCAGCAAGATTTTCCTACACTTCCTACCCATTTACAACCCCAAATAATTAGTGGATGTGTTGCATCTTTCAATAAAGACTTCTTAGAGAGCTGGTTGGTGAATAAGGCCACACAGAATGTGTCATTGTTGCTGCTGCAGGTTTTGAGTTTATTTGTATATTATGGGTACTGTATACCACATAATAATGAAAAGCTATATGCTCCGGTCTGCTGGTTCACTACACAGTCTGTGTGATTACAAATTGTTTGAATAACAGTGGACTATTGAAACTCCATCCAGATGTGCATGTTGCTAATTATGGGAATACCCACAAAGGCGGATTATCTCTTTTGTTACCATTTCCAACGCGTTTAAAAACAGGAAAGTGAAAAGCATGTAGGCAGCAAATAAGAAGTAGCTGTACATGTTGGAGATGAAGACTTTTCATAATTAATTCCCAGGGAAGAAAAACTCTTGACCTGGCAGAATGCATTTCTGGAGTGTAACCAGATGCAATTTAACACACAGGAGAGACATCCCAAAGTGGCAGATTCTGAAACAGTCTCAAAACAAAAATGGCATAGCTTCATTCACGGCAAGGAAAGTCCAGGTAGAGAAAGGCTACCTGAGGAGACCAGTGGTGGGGAGGGGGGGAACTGAGCTATTGTAAGTTTTCTGGCATACTTATTAAAAAATATTACAATATGATATGAGATTTTGGAGGGACAGGCAGGGGAAAATGTGATCTTGTCTTTCCAGAATTTAAGTAGTTTTCATTTAATGAGCTGGAGCACTGTCCAGAGGGGCCTTTAGGATGAACAGTTCTTGGAGTGCAAAGAACTCAGTGTGTCTCCAGGCACCACACTGGGATGACAATGTTTTCACATTGTCTTCCATAAGTGCCATCTCCTGGCTTTGGACAAGAGAGAACATCATGCCTAATCATAAAATGACCCTCGATCACTTTGTCCCTTTGCTTCATTTCATGAGTTGCCATGAATCGCATAGGAGATGAAATAGAGAAGGTAAGAGGAAAAAATGCTAGTGACAGAAATTCAGTGTGGGATCCAAACTGTTTGAGAAAAACATAGGAACAGATGAAAGAAAGGGTGTCGAATTGCATAGCTACCTGTCTCCTTAACAGCTTGTGATGAGGAGATAAGTAGTTTAGCAACATTCACTCAAATTTTTTTTTTTCTTTTTTTTTCTTCCCCCCCCCCCCAAAAAAAAAAAAAAAAGGTGGGGATTAAACTACAGAAAGTCTGGCTCTTGCAGCTTCTCTGGAAGAGAGAGAGGATATCTGCATTCAAACTGAACCCCACTTTGTACAGTTTAATTTAAATAAAAATGATGAATTTCCTCCTGAGTGATTAATAGACATGTGTGGTGACATACAGGAACTGTAAGCTTGACCTTCTAGGTAAAGGATAACTGCTAAGTTAAGTTGATTACACAATTTCCCCTGAATAAGTTGACAAGCAGTGAGCATGGTTTCTGTGACTTCTGGTCTTGTAAATGCACACTTACAAGTGATTTGCCTATTCCTCTGAAGCAAGACTTGCGTTATGTGTGACACGTGTTAAATAAATTCCAAATGGTCTAATGTGAGATCTGGAATCCCAGCAGCCGGGGTCTGTGCAAATGGGCTGGCCTGCCAGGGAATTGCAAAGTGTGAAATACTCTGAACTGGGATCCCCAGCTTATCAGAGAAATTTCACATCCTCTGAACATCTCAGAGGCTTATGAATCAGGCTAATAATTTTCCCTCCTGCTCCTTGGACTTGTAGACTGAGTTCTTCTGTGTTACATGGAGTGAACCTTGCTTTCTTTTCTGTCAATGTTTCTTTCTCCCCCCAAAATTGAGTGTTTTGAAGATGCTAAAACTATCCACATAGTTCACTGATAGGGCATTTACATAAATACAGGATCAGCCTGCATGCCAACTAAAACCTATTGCATACTTTTTTCTTTATCAAGCTTCAAAATCTACAGTAGAGGACAACTGTTGGCATTCCCCTGGGCATGAAAAAAAGGAAAGGAGTATTGATGAGAAAGCAGTCATCTCCATAAGTTGTTCCTGTATTACACATGCAGATTTCTCTATCAGAAGGTATGAGAGGAGGGAACCACTGCAAGGAATCACAAGCGTCTCTGCTGTAGGGTGCAAATAGACTACCTTCCCTTGCCTAGTGTGCAGTATGAACTGGTGAGGAAGCAGCTGCAATTCAGTGGCAAGGACTCTGCATGGCAGATCTGCTCCCACATGTGACATGGAGTGTCCCCTTCACAGGCAGGGCTAGCAGAGGACTGTGGTCCGCTGGCCACGTGGCAGATGTGACGCTATGTAAGCTCAGTAATGGAGAGTGAACAGGCTGCAGGGGAAGGTTCATACAAAGTAATCTTCATTTACTTAAAAAGAAAAATGCCGCTACTTCAAATTATTACTTTGGATCAAGCACATGCTAAAACCAGTTTCAGAAAACTACCTTGCCCAGTGCTTGACATCTGCTTTCCTCAGGGATCTGTGGTTAGCACCTCTGACTCACTCAGTGAAGAAATGTGCTGTAGAATGATTTGGATCTGAAGGAAAAATGTCACACGTACTGCCTCTGTGGTTTTCATTCACTTGGGGAGGTTTAGGCAATCTCTCCTACCTCTCGGGAGGTCTAGTGAGCCATAAAACAAGCTTCCACATCCCATGGAGATCCATCACCATATGTGCTGCCTATGGTCCTAAGGTCCCTATGTAAGTAGAAGAGCTCTCTTCCCAGCAGGGCTCTCCTTCTCCAGCCTACTCCCAGTTTTTCGTTACTTCCCTTCAGGCTTCAAGCAGTGCTTTGCAATAGCTGGATCAGCACCAAATTCAGCCTATGTCCAGCAGAGTCCCTTTGACCCATTCCTGTCTGATTCAGCACATATCCAGTTTCCCAGGAGTTGTAAAACTCAGTAAATCAGCTCCCACCTGCAAATCCCGATCCTCTGAAATTAGGGTATCTCCCTTCAAAATCACTGGCCAGGTTTTGTTTCTGTAGTTTCTTTTTCTGTGCTTTGGAAAGCAAAGTACTTTGTCAGCGGGTTGGTGTGCTCCGCCCACAGTGAGGCAGTTTAATAACCCAAAACTTGAAACTCAGGACACTCCAACCCTGGTCAAGTCCATGACCCATGGGCTCAGAAGTGAGAGGAAATTGCAAATGCTACCTTTGCAGTGATGAATCATCATGGATAACTTTTTTTCCTTCCTCTCTCTGTCCTTTGCATGAAGAAATTTTTTAAAAGAATTCAATTGAAATGTTGCCTGTCTCTTCCAGAAGGGAGGCTGCTGAAAAAGAGATGATCTTTGTGTAAGGCAGCATGCAATACAGTAGGTACACTAGGCTGTCTTGTCCTTTCTCTGTGATAAGCACTACACTGAAGTCTACTGTCATTTGTGTGTACGTGTGAATATCTTACTGTAATGGAATAAGAGTGTTTGCAAAAATGGCTACTGAAGTGCCCAGTCAGTACACTTATTCCAGGAGAGTGACAGGATAAGAGAAGTGGCAGAAACAGATAGGAAAAGAGATTTTTGCACTAACAAGTGTGAACTGATAAGCTTGACCTGTATGGGAAATGTAGAGAATCCTTAGCGCACTTGTCAGGCCAAAATTAGCCGTGCCAATTTGTTTTCAGCAACACTGAGCTATGAGAACCCTTTACTTATTTTCTCATTTGTGGAAGAAAACTGCTGGCTCACTGCACTCCACTTATTCCTAGCAAGCTAATTCACTTAGGCATAAATAACTTTCCTGGGTGTTGAAGGCTGGGGTAGGAATCAAGACGATCTATAGAGATGGTTGGGGAGGTGTTGTGTGGAGGTTTTATTGGCCACATGGATAAGTTATGTGTGTCATCCAAACTGAGTGCCTAATCACCTCTGACATGTCATCACAACTGAAACATGCTCAGCAAGGCAAAAGGGAGGGAAGAAAATACATATTTCTTTCTCAAGTTCTCACAGCTAGGAAACAGTCATCTCATTTTTCATCTTCCTCCAGGGTAGGTGTTAGAGCTGTGTCTCTGCAGGGGAATGGTGGCTGTTTGGCTGGTTCACACAGGAGTCAAGTGTGGTGTTTAGAGAAGAAAATTTGAAGCACTGGTTAGCAAATGAGCACAGCCTTCTGATTAGAATACGGGAATAGAGTAGTCTGTACCTGCTTTGTTTTGGACAGTTTGGAAATACGGGAAGCGAAGGAGGCAAAGTCTGCAGTAAACAAGAGATTGCTGAGGCTCCAGTTCTGTTTATTTAACTAATTCTTCTTTGTGGGGACAAGGGAAGAAAAGATGATAGATGCAGTACTGGCTGGCATAGAATGATAGTCTGGGTATCAATATGGAAAGAAAACGTCGGTGCTTAGGTGAGAACTGGCGGCTTTGGAGTCAAAAGGGGCAGTGGTAACATCACTGGCATGTCTTCTCCAGCTCTTATGTCAGAGGAGGTTGCTTAGTTGTAAATCAGTGGAGGGTAATGAAAAGGCAAATGAAACTGGGCTTTGAGTTGATGAAAGAAAGGAATCTCAGAAAGGTTACCCCCATAGAGGAGGGAGACATAATAGAAATGAAGGATTAGAGATGGTGACTCCAAAGATATCATGGGGAAAGGAGCCTTTTGGCTGCTGAGAATCTGGCAAAAAGGAGGCCAACAGCAGGAGCTGAGTAAATCAGACACCCTGCTTTGAATGAGTGCAGGAGGGAGTGGAGAGAAGCAAGCTAGTCAGGGATGAAGATGAGACTTGGCAGACAGAGCAGTGATTGCATTAAGCATATGCAAAAAAAGCAAAGAGAAGAGGGAGTTCGTATTAGGTTATCAGAATTAGATTCCACTGGGGGTAAGGAAATGTGATTCAAGGGATTGGTTGTTAAATTAGGATTTCCTCACATAATTTTATCAGATCTCACATCATCAAGTCAAATCTGTTTCCATTTAAATGGATCTTAACAAATTGTCAAAACAGGCATTGTATCTAACATGGCAATAGGAGCAAAGGGTGGAAAGGAGCCATTCTAGGCTAAGCTATGATTTTTCTTGATTTTCAAAAATATCCCAGGAAAAGCATTTTTGAAAAAAAAAATCCCAGACAGATTTTTGCCTCCTTTTTGGCTGGTTACATTTGTATTCCTTGTGTTCTTCTTTCTTGTTTTTTTTCATCTCCAGCTCTCACTTCTCAAAGCACAGGGTGATAGAGAGATATCTCTATCTGCAGCAAGAGGCAGTGTGTCATTACGGCCTTGGAGGGAGGCTGGCCATGTGGGAGATCTCTTCCACGTCACCATTTTCCTCCATCTGTGGAACTAGCAGGGTATGACTACAGGACTTTACTGAATAGAGTCTTGGAAAAATCTAGCTGTAAACTCACAAAGCCTGGCTTTGTGTCCAGAAATGGTGTTTCCACACAGTATATCTGATTTCCATAACTGTACACTCTTCTAAATACCAGCCAAGGCAAGCCTGTGTAGCCATGTTAAATTCCTTTCTTTTCTCTTTCTCAAATCAGTCAATTTGTGTAAACCTCTAAACAGACAAACGGACACCACTTTGACCAGAGAGTCAGTGTTGATTGTTACTAATTACTTTAAACTTTAAAAAAAAAAAAAAAAATAAGGCCAGGTCTGTGCTGCAGATTTCTATCATCACAGCTGTTCTGGTCAGACTGACACCTCTCAGTGAGCAAACACTACACATGTAGATGCAATTATACCTCGAAATGGTGCTTGTTTTGCTTGCGGGGATGATTTTACTATACCACTACAAAGAGCAGATTTGCCAGTGTAAGTTTACACCGCCCCAGGAATGCTTTGTCTGTTTACTGTGCTGG
The DNA here is from genome assembly GCF_965140245.1 of Athene noctua. NCBI lineage: Eukaryota > Metazoa > Chordata > Aves > Strigiformes > Strigidae > Athene > Athene noctua. The sequence goes on from NC_134041.1 coordinate 57,252,196, forward strand.
TATTCCTTTATCAGTAAGGCATTTGCAGTGTAGACATGGTCTTATTTGGAGGGCTGGTTTTAATCCTGACACATGCTAAAGTGATTACACTGCTGATTGAGAACTCAATAGAAGGACTCCAACTGATTTGCTCTGGATCAGGGCCTGAAAGGAGAGGAATTATCTTGTGGTTTGAACACAGGAGCTCCTCATGCACATCCTGGGTTTGATATTGGCTTCATTTGTCTCTGCTTCCAAAATTGGGGGTGTTAGGGAATTTGTCTTACAGAAGTTTTGTGAGATTTAGTTGTTTCATGTTCCTATTCCAGGACACAAGTAAAACATATATGCCCAAATGGATATCCAAAATCTTTTTTAAAATAAAATAAAAAAAAAAAATCTAGCTCATTCTGCAGCTATGGCACAATGGCACAAATTGCTGTTGCAGTGAAGGCCCTGGTTCTAGGCCAACCTGTGTGACTGCTTTGAAGAGGCTTGCCTGCTTTAATGAGAATGTATCACAGTTTGGGATACATTGCACCACCACATTTCCCATGGGTGTTTCCTTGCAGTCCCAACACTCTTTCCTTTTTGTATTTACAGTATCTCTGTTTTAAGGGCCTTGTATTTACAGGGCTCTGTTTTAAGGGTCTTAGAGCTCTTGAATGTCAGATGCAAACAAGGAGGAGCTACATCACGGGGACCTGTGTGCAGGGTGTGGGGCTTGGAGGTCCTGAAATGAGTGCTGCTCCTTCTGCAGGACTTAACAACTGATGGCTGAGGACTCTATATCAGAGAGAGCAGCACACGGGAGGGTATTTTCCCCAGTGACTGTAAAACACTGATTGATATCACTGCTGTTTCACGCCACACCATAAAGCAATATTAAAAAGGAAAAATCTAAAGCAGAGTTCAGATCAGTAGTTGCCATGTCTTGTGGTAGCCCAGCACATACACAGTTGGTGGAGACACATCCTGCCTTCAGATTGTCGACTGCATTTCTGTGTCAGCCTTTGCAGAGGTAATGTCAAGCAAGTTAAAGCTGCAGAGCATTTTCCAGTCCCTTCATCTCATCATGCACTGGACTATAGACTAAGCAGGTTCCAATGGGGACATATGACACCCAACTGGTGCCAAACATGTGAGATCACACCAAGGAGCAAATCTCTACATGAAGCAGAATTAATGGGAAAAAGGTATTACTCATCATATTCCTTTTTATAAGTAGTGCATCCTTAAAAAAAAAAAAAAAAAAAAAAGTGAAATGGAAAATAGCATATAGAAGAGAAATCTTCATCTCTAAGAGAAGCCAAGTTTCATTTTTTTTCATGGTTTAATATAGAATTTTTGGACTGCTCTTCACTCTGTAATCTACTATCTGTAGCTTGCTTAGTCTGTGGCTCTTTTTACATATATTCTCTCGACTGTCATCTATTGGCGCAGGAGACAATGTCAAGAGAACCGATTTCTATGACAAATTAGTGCGTGGAAGAAAGAGGGTTTTTTCCCTGGTTGTGTGATGTGCCAGAATGATTGATTCCAGAAAGATCCCTTAAAATTCCAAGGTGTGCTTCAGAAATCAGAGCATTTTGATACTGACCAGTTTGATTTTAAGACAACTAAAATTATTAAATTATGCTTTTACCTGATCTGAAGTACTTGGCTACTGTAAACTGCAAGGGAGAAAAAAGCTATTTAAAATTTTTTCTTTTCACACACTAGAATAAAAACAATGCTGTGTTTGGTGTACTTTGTCATAGTCTGGTAAAACTGATCACAGTTAAAGTCAGTAAAAATGAGCCTGCGGTGTGTGTAGCAAAAAAAAGGACAAGTCTCCCTGGCTGTAACCTACAGTCCAATGAATGAAAATCAAGAGCAAAGTAGAACTTCCTTTTTAAACCAAGTCTTTGTCAATAGAAACAGCACTGACCCTTAACATGGGCTTGCGTGTTCCACAGAAGAATTTCTGTGCTTTGATCAGGCTTATTAACACCACTTTGGTTCACTTGATAACCAATGGCAAAACTGAGGCACAGGGTAGGTAATGGCTGTGTTGATGGTCAAGGAATCAGTCAGAATTGCAACTAAAAAACAGACACTTCTGAACCTAGTCCTGCAATTCATCCTGGAGAAATTGTCTTGCGTGACCGCCGTTTCGTTGGTCAGTATTTCCTTGTTGCTGTTATTCTGAGTACTTACTCTGAAACCCCAGCTCTCAGATGACATTAGCTTGTGAAGAAATATAGGGGGGAGAAATAAGTTATAACGCTCACTATAAAGCTGGAAACTCATTTTTTAATGCACAGCTATTTGGGAAACTTAGTCTTTATTTTCATGAGCATAACTTTCACTGGCAGCAGTGCTGTAGGGAAGTGTTGGCCACAGGTTTCTACCTATAGTGTGACTTTCTTTTGCACCAGTTCATCTGGCTGTGGGTCTATATTATCAAGGAACCAGGCTTAAAATAAGTCAGTGGTTGTTTTAACTTGGATTATTTTGCAAAATCTGGCATATAGTCAGAAACTCTTGACACCAGCACAGCTCTTAGAATAATGATAGGAAGGAATGGTTACTTAAGGAAACTACTTCTAAGTAATATGCTCCTGCTTGGTGATGGTCAGCTTTGAAAGACAGCCTGGCAGGTTGTTATTTGAACCAGGACTAAGAAGGGAACGTAGGAATCCTAATGTCGTTTACATTTCCAGAGAGGAGCAACCAGGATGAGTTTAAGATCAACTGTTTTTGTGAATATATTATATAATTTTTCATCTATTGTATGTGCAAAACAAACATTTTGTGAGCAAGGGCAGTACACAAGTAGTTTGCTGTAGTTGTATATTTTATTTTTACTTTACACGACTCTGGATTCGAACTTTTGGGTTCTTCTGAGAGCAAAAACAAAGACAGAGAAAGATAGGTATAGTGAGAAATATGGAAGACAGTGGTGAAGGAAAGAGAGAGGATGGGAGAGGGAGAGGACCCCCGGGGAATGTTAAGTGCACATGTAAGCGTAGAACATATGATCCTTCTTTATTATTGTCCATTTAAAATTACAATGTGTTCCACTTGAACTAGACATGCTAATAAAAGAAGAGTCGTTTATAGTGGACAAATTCCAAAGACCAAAGCTGCCTCCTCATTTAAATTCTACTCTTTTGTTAGGGCACCCTACTGACATAACTCTCTATTGTTTCTGCCATTATCACTTGCTTAATGCAGGACATGGTGTCGGGAAATTCCTGTCTGGCACTTACAAGGTGTTTCTAAAAAGGGGAACAAAAGAGTCAAGAGCACATAGGGAGCAGGAAGAAGCTGCGAGGGGAAGTGGCAGTGGAGGGAGGAATTCGAGATAGCAGCAGGGGCTGGGGGAGACAGGCAGAGGAGAAGACAGCCACACCAAGGGAAGGGGAGAAAGAGCTGGGTGCAGGCAGAAGCTCTCAGCATGCCCTCTACAGTCCCGGCTAGTACAGACAAATCTCCTAAGAGACTTGGGAAGTAGCTCAAGGATGGTGAAAATACGAGATTGCGGAGTACGAAGCGGAGGACAGTCAGTCTACAAGAGCCCCTCAGCTGGGAGGTGCAGGATGAAGTAGGAGGATCTTCTGGGAGAGAGAGGCTGGTGCCCTTCAGAAACTGGGGGAGCCGGCATTTGAAAGCTGGCTCCAGGAGGGTCACACTAGGTTTGATGCTGAGGATTTGTGGTGATGTGAATGAGGAGAGAGTTGGTGTCAAGGCATCCACTTCTCCTGGTACACTGGATATGAGGAGCAAGACATCCTAGCTTGCACTAGCCTTAATGTAAGGAGATTACTCTGTACTGTCATTTGTTAATAACAATGTCGTTTTCGGTCATATAATTAGAAAATACATCTTGCTTTGCCTCCAAGCACTGTAGCCTTATTGCATTTGCACATTTTTCATAATATTTCAAGTGAACTGACCAGATAACATTAATGAATATATTAGATAGGCAGGCACTTTTAAGGAAAAAATAATAAGCATACTTGTATATTAAAAAGTTAATTCAGTCTGGAGCCAAACAGGTAATTTTCCCTTCAGCATTTTTTCACTCAACTAAGACAGGTTGGACTGGGAGTGCAGTCACCCTGTCTACAGCGCTTGGCTTGGCTTGCATACCAGGGGCGAATTTTCTTCAGAGACAGACAGCAAGATGATCTGATTGGCCTCGGTCCAGAGCATGCTCACAAAGGCCCCTTTGATGGAGGGCTTCTTGGTAAGCCCTGTACCAAAAGCTGCCTGCCACCCTCCTTTCAAAGATACCCATTTACAGTAATTCGGGGAGAGGGAGAGAGGAAATAAATAAAGAAATGTGTAATGGGGGGTTGCCACAAGAATAATTACGTTACTGGGTTTGGAGGGGGTAGGGAAGAGGAGGGGGGAGTTATTAAGTAAACTGCTGGATGTTGAAGTAGCTGTTTGGCAACAATGCAAGAACATAAGGCACTTGCAATTAAGCTCATTAAAGCTTCATCATTTTGCTTATCAATCTTTCTGAAAAGGGTGGGGTGAAGCACCATATATTAAAACATGGCTGCTTTTACAGATAAGGAGTGATCACTACCTGTTTGACTTTCTGAGCTGCACTGTAGTACCCAGCCTGTGATGGCATGCGTGATTAGCTGATTTAACTCCCTCTTGTACACAGGCAAGTGATTAATAGGCATTTGTTATTGTGTCCCTGCACTCCACTGCTAAAAACATCTAGTCCAGGCACTGCTATCTCCTTGCATTTATCTCATTTGGTATCCAGATGTGGTTTCTTACTTAACCATCAATTTTGATTCCATTTGTTTCTATAACAGTGGCCTTTGGACACCTCCACATCTTAGAATCAGGGGACGGTGAACCAGATTATCAGAGCCATTGCTTCCTCAGTTGATGAGGGATGTCCTCTCACTGGAGCCCATACTATCCCGTGCTAATCAGAAGCTTTGAATTTCCACAGAAATAACAGCGACCTGAAGATATATTAGTGAACAGAACTGATCTGAGCTGGTCCTGATCTGTTAGAGACCTCAGCCTGCCTGGCCTGACTGTTAACAGGGCCTTCCTGGCTGAGGGACAGTGAAGTCTCCAAGTCAGCTGACAAGCCATCAGAGCAATAGTCTTGGTGTGAAAGCCTTGCAGTAAGAACAGCAGTGACATTGCTTTCAGCTTTTCAGCTGCTTCCCCGGCTGCAAAGAGTGAGATCTGGGAAGAAATGAGGTATGTCTTCTAGTAATGTAAAAGTCCGTATGTGTCACTAGAGTTTATTGCAGATAGTAGGTGTATAAGAACAGTATTTCCGATCTCTCATCATCCAAGAGCTTCAGAGCACTATAGATATGAACCAAGCCTTGCAGCATCTCTTTGTGGGAAGTGAGCCTTAACTTCGTTTTCCAGATTGAAAAGTTCTGGCACAGAGGAAACCCCAAGAAGCACATTGGGTATTTGGGACAGGACTGAGCTTAGAAGTCCTGATTCTCAGAACTCCAGTTTCTCTAATGTTGCCTTGACCATGAAGCTCCATGATTTTCTCTATTGTTTAGTTTGATAGCAACTATATTGAGCTTCAGAATTTTCTTGCAAAAATGATCAGTCTTTTGTTGCTTCATTTGTATCCAGTAGCAACTCTTTTTTCCATATGTGGCAGAGAGGTGGGACCTCATTTAGAAGTGGCTCTTTCTGTAATAAGGTTTGGAATTACTTTTTCTGTTATATTCACAATATATTATCTATATAGCATTAAAACTCATTTTAACTTTGAAAGAAAGGAAAGGAAGCAAAAAAAGAGAAGCTGGGGGAAATGCTGATATGAAGAGAGGTGTGGAAGGAGTAGCACCACTAATACAAACATGTAGGTCATATCGTCATGTGGGAATGGAAGCCAGCTTGAACTTTAATTCTTGGTTTGATCAAGGTAGTGTAAAACCAGACCCCAAAGGATTTCCAATGGAGAAACTGGATTTATATTTTACATATGAGCTGTAGTTGAAGCCAAATGTTCATTCCACTCAAATTGTGTAGGTGGATTACTTTACTTCCAGCCTTGAAGTATCATGTTTTTAGCTGCTAATAAACTTAATAAAATCCATTTCTTATTTCCCCTGGTGTACTGTGTTCATGAGCCTTGATGTGCCAACAGAGCAGTGCTGTCCAGAAAATTCATTTGTCAAGAAACAGGCAAATGATGTGTATGAACAAGTCAAGAAGAAAAAGTATATATGTACCAGTCTTCCAGTGGCATTGCACATGCCAGAATTGCTAACCTCCTCATTTCTCCTGATTTACAACTAGACCAAGGAGTTGAAAAAAACTTAAGAAATTGTCACATCATTGGCCTAGCAGAGAACTAAGATACATACAGATTGTTTTTTTAAAAAAATGCTCATTGCCCAATTAAAAATATCTTTCCGTACCAACAAGCTCCCAGCTTTGGCTTAGCTCCCAGAATGAGACCTGCCTTTTCAGACAATGTGTGATCAGTCTGAGGGGTTCATTGCCACTGGAATTCACTGAAGCCAAGAATTTACAAAACTGAATGAGGGATTAGACATTTATGTAGATAACAAAAATATCTAGCATTATTGTAGCTAATACAAACAAAGAGAGCACTGGGAAGGAGATAAAACCTCATTCTTGAAAGATTTAAGATAATGTCTAATATTTAGAATTGGGGTGAGACTTCCTGGGGGACAGGAGGACGTGGATTGTCACATAGTAGTCTTGAACTTTACTTTGACATGTTCAGTCTTGGATACTGAGTTAGAAGAGTCGTAACTCTGATTATATACCGCACTAACTGTCAGTGCACATTTTCTGATGTCCCATGCTTAGCTAGATGAGATAATCCAATGGGAGCCCTTTATCCCACAGTGTCATTTTTAGATTCAGTCACTGCCCAACAAGAAGTGCCAAGTGAACTAAGACATCAGTGAGACTGAGCAATGCAGTGAGTTCAATGTTGTCTTCAAGACTTGGAGATACAGAGTTGAACTGAAGCTCTGCTACAGGCTCTCTGTTCAATGAAGGCAAAGTCACTTCTTTCAGCCCCTTTATATCCCCCATATGTAATGACATGTCACCCCTTTCAGAAACATGGTTGTGGCATGTTGCTAGGGCACAATGAATTAATCACTTTGGCTAATGGATTTACTGGGGGGAGTAAGGGGAGGAAATAATCTTTAAAAAGATTTAGGGTAAACAAGAGTCAAAAAGAGTGAGAAACAAACTGCTTTATGTTAACAGGGAGTGGGAACCAGACCAGGAAGGAAAACAGAGGGGGATAAGAGGCCTCAGGTATAGAGGAAGATGATCTTAGGTAGAAACCAGAGGGGAAAGGCAGGGTTGAGCATATAAACAAAGGGTTTAAGAGAAAAAGCAATATGACTTTTGGAGCTTTTAGTGCACATCTGACCCAAATCATCTGTCCTTTCAGTCAGCCCATCACCTCCCTTGTTTAGACTTTATTTTTCCTCAGAGATCTGTAATCCTTACTCTAAAGAGCTCCTGACTTGGTGGACATTTGTTGTGTTAATGCTGCTATTGAAGTCAGCAGACTTGTTAAAACTTGTGCTCTTGCTGCAGCAAATGAAGTTTGCAGTGAACGGGGAGTGCAAGCCCAGTCATTCCTCTTGGTGTGTGTGTGGTGTGGAAGGGGTTGAGGGAGAGGGGGAAGGGCCAGGCAGCTTGACAGCGGTTTTCCCACCTCTCTGTGGGCCGTATCAGAGGGTTTATCATGGAGTCTCTTTGTAGGTGGAGTAAGGGTTATTGAGAGAATGGAGTTTTTCTTTCCAGCAAACAAAAATTGCCATTGAAAATTATTTTCAGGAATTAATATAACCTACGACATTATTTCTTCTGCACAAACCACAAACAAATCCGTGCACATGGATTTAAGAAAGGACTCCAGACTCAGGTGAGGAAGTCACAGGGAACTGTAGGATTGCAAGTAGTGCTTAAGCCATTGTTGATGGCGGTGGGCTCTGTTGTCTTTGGTCAATCAAAAGGGCCAACCCTTTTGCTTCTTCAGTGGGTACTGTTTCCATCCACTTCAGTAAAAAAGGTAGAGGAAGCGGGAAAATGGCAGTTGACCACGTTAAACTTAGTTTATCAGTTCTCTTCTGCAGATGTTTTCACAGAGAAAATTAATTTCTTCTAAAGATTAAATCTACATGCAAGTATCCAGTGAACATAAAGTAATTGACCCTACCAATGTAGTTGCAGAAGACAAGCATTTACTCACTTTTTGCTAGTGTAGGGGTTTTGTTTCCTACTGAAAAAAAGTCCACTGGCTTTTAAGAGATGTTTCACTGTTGAGTTTACCCTTTTCCCTCTCTCCACTATATCCCTGATAGATATTATTTATTCCTTAGAATAATATTTCATTTGAGAAGAGTGAAACTATGGGCATTTTTTCGTGTATTTGGACCAGAAAAAGTTGAACTGTCATAATTCTGTGCTCTGATTAATATGTGCATGAAGGAGAAAAAGAGAAAATGGAACCTGCCCTTCAATATGCAGGAGTACTAAAATCCAGCATCACCGGCAAATCTAACACAGAACTTTTAAATTGAACTTTTGCATCTATTTCTTTCTCCCGGAAGAATCTGTTGGCCTGAAGTTGTGTAATTCCCTAATGAAGTCGTTGTGGAGGTCTTTGCTATCCTGGAAAATGAAAGACTAGAAAATTGAAGCGCAAAGCTCGTGTTTGCTAAAGTGATCAACCTTAAATGGTGTGCCGGGTTATCTCAGAGTATAATCAGCATAGCCGATTTGAATAGAGTTGTCTTCAAAATAGCGATCTGCTGGTAAGATTTGTTTTCATTTAGGTCTTACTTTCAGCAATAGGATTACCCTAAGGTCTATATATCTACAGGCTTTTGTACAAACAAGCAGCTTAAACAAAACTACCATTATTATACTGATTTAGGGAGAGAGAAAAGCCTTGTTTGGTTTATTGAGTTAAGATCATATGTGTGACAAATAAAGCCTTCCTTTAAATGTAAGTTTTGTCCCATTCAATATAGTAAGTTTCTTGAGAAAAAAAAAATTACAAAGGCCAACATTATTCTTAATGCCAACTCAATTTGTCACCTCTAGGTTTTAATCCCATAGGCTGGTGAAATACGTGCTATTTCATCCAGTCGAGCAGCAAGACAGCTGATATCACCATATTTATCACCATCAGGGTCATATAATCAATTTACTTCTTTCTATAAGAACTACCCTTACACTTCCTTTTTCTACCTTTTACTCAATGGCCTTATTAAGCCCTTTTCAATGCTGATTTATTGCAACCATGGATAATGTTGTGTTCTGTGTTGCTTCCCCCACAGGGAACTTCAATAGCTGTTGTCATTCCTTTGTCTTTTTTTTTTTTTTTAATTATTATTCAGCACATCAAGTTTTATTTACTATTTTAAAGTGTCTTGTAAATAAAATGTGTAAGTTCTGAGCTCAGTTAGCAACTTTGGATCTAATGAGGAGTGGCTAATCATTTACGGTATGGATGCCATGGGTCTTATTTCATACAACAGCAAGCAGGGCATGCATGTTTTCCTGAGTTCCTGTCACAGGAGGTGCTGCAAACCAGTCACACTGCATTCAGTGCTCCCTGGGCAGCCGTGAGCTTTAAGGAATGAGGGAATGTAAGGCAAGGTGGGAAAGTGCAGTTGAACAGAAGTCATCTGAAAATGTCTGGGGTTTTTTTTAACACATATGCAGCTCAGATACTGAAGTTGAAACAGGAAATAGATTGGGGAACTATTTCAAACTGGCACAAAACCGGTTAGGTTAAATTACGTGTTAAATGAATGTGAATAAACTCTTGTCTCCTGTTTTAGTCCAGTCATGCTGGGTCAGGTCTTAGGGCACACAGAACTGCTTCCTTGCAGAATTCATGCAAGTGAGTGAAGTTGGTGGTTGGGTCCATGGATTTCCAAGTGCATAGGTTGGCACACCAGTGCAGGAGGGCCTCTGGCAAGATGGATCAAAGCAACCATATCAGCAGTGATCATATTGTCTATTATCATAAGAGCCTTTTAAAAATATGATAAAAGTGTTTATGGATGTTCCCTAAAATATTATGCTAGCAAGATAGCAATGTATTTAAACTGTCAACAACTGACCTTGGATCAGTGGTTAAAAATATTGCATTTGTTTGTTGCGGTCTGTTTGCTGGTGATGGTTGCAGCTGAAGAGCTACAGTGGACTTGCTGGTGTCACCTAGCTGAAAGTAAATTTCACCTTCAGCATGGAACTCAATTGCAGGTTGTGAATATTATTTAAATGGAAATTAATTCCTTATAAGAAGTCTCACAGAAGCGTTTCTTTTTTTCAGGCTGACTTTTTAATATTTATTTTGTATTGTTCTCGCTTTTATCCTTAATTTGAGGCTAAATTAGATCTGTCGGTGTCCCTTTAAATTTATTCCACACCAACTAATTTATTTTAGCTAACTTGTTTCAGGACAAGCATAGAATACTTACAGCGCAAAAGAGAAAATTCAGATCAATCTCAGTCTGCTGAGAAAATTAATCAATTTGCAAGTTACATCTAGCTTAATTCCGTCATTTAAAGCAGGCATTGAGTTTCCTTTCCCATGTTACATGAAGACTGGAAGGTATAGCAGTCTCTATTGGTAGAGGACTTATTCACTTGCCCTGTGCTCTGTATAGAGGTCATTAAGACACTGCACTTAGAAAGCAGCTGCTTTTTGTGTGTGTGCCAGTATCTCATTTTCCACATATGTAACAGATCAAAACATTTAGATTGGGTTGATCCAGTCTATCATGACGAAAGAATTTTGAAGCAACACTAGTAAATAACAGCCTTACTTGGAGGGAGGATGCCTTTGCCCTTATCCTGAGAAACTATTGGTGGGCGCCACCCCAATTAAAGCAGACTGGGCCATACCAGCTTTGCACGGATTCTTTTCCAAAGCCAATTAGCTGCAGAACATTTGATAGAAAGGAACAAATCACCGAAAACTCAGCCCCATACAACGTTATCATTTATGTTCAGTGCTAGTCTAGTGCTCAAGAGTGTTTCTATTATACCTCTGTAGACCTGCTGGAAAGAAAAATGTTTCCTGCTTCTCATCTGGCCTATATATTCTAGAGCCACATTGTTCAGTGTTATCACCTTAAGAAGCAGTTAATATTAAAGTGAGATAGCACACATTTGAGTTTAGAAAACCAGCCAGAGAAGCTGTACAACTTTTATGGTCTTCATCCAAAGTGCATTTAAGTGTGGGACTGTTTTTCAGAAAATTGAATTAAAATGTAATTTTTCAACTGTTCTGTATTTCCATTTATACTCTTCATCCTCTAAATCTGTGCCATCTATGTCATCTATTCTGTCTAGTACTGGCCAGAGTTCCTGAGCCAGCCCTCAAGAATATGAAAATCAGAGAACTAAAAAGAGGAAGAGGATGCTTTGGCAAGTTTATGTTTATTGGTTATGGGTAGTTGGCTATCACTGTGGTACCCCTTGAGATTATCACCTGCCAAAATCCGAAACTCCATTTCAGAGGGGATTATTTCAAGGAGCAGAAGCAATTACAGAGTCATGTAGCAGGCAGTGCTTTGCAGAGTGATGCAATTTATTGGAAGTTCTACCTTGTGGTGGCTGTATGCCTGGGAATTACTGTACTTATTCATGTAGAATTTAAGAAACCTAGGTAGTCTGAGAAAAATACTGTCGATTACTAATAAGGACAGTTGTTACAATGTTTAAAAATAAGACCATCAAATTAGTTCACCAAGGAAGAATTTTGAAGGGAGAGAGGGACTTGTATGTAGTGCAATGAACAGGGAAGGAAAAGAGCCAAGAGGAAAAAAAATGCATCATGTTTTTAGCCTACACTTGATTGGTGCCTGTTTTATAAAATAGTAATTTATTTTTTTTTCCTGGGTTTGCTAAAAGTTACCAGTCTTATTCAAAATTGTAAATTAGTAGTATAATTGCATGGTAGACCAAAATTGGGAAACTGTTTCATGCTCTGTGGGTGTCACTGTAGAAAGTTCTTGGTGGAGGACGGGCAGCCAGGGAGACATTGTGGCTTGAATAAAAGGAGTGAGGACAGGCACAGCTCAGCTGTGCCAGCTGGGTGCAGAGCTGGCTGTAGTGAGGCTAAGGGGGCCTGAATCAAGAAGCTGAGCAGTGGAGAAAAGGCAAATAAGCTGGATAGTGCTGCAAAGCTGATAATTAACATTTCTGAAGATGTTACGAAATGAGAGGTTGGGAATCCTTTGGTGTCTCTGTAGTTGTATTCTTCTGTATTGGTCAGATGCAGAATATGGGCAAGAACTTAATGAAATTCTGCATTGCTGTGCTCATAAACAGCTATTTCTCCTTCTACAGTCCGTCTTCATATGAGTTTCTTAAGATTGGCTAATGAGATTCACTTTTATCTCAAGATCTTTAACAACTCCCAAAAGACCAGGAGCTTAGTTTTAAATCTCATCAGCAAAGCAGAGCAGCTTCAAGCAGCGCTGTGCTTTCTGACAGCGTGGTGGAGCTTGCTGCAAAACTGGCTCAGAAAGAAGGATGCCAGCACTAGATCCAACACTTGCTTTTGGCAGGTCCTAGATGTTCAGCCTCTGAATTCCACATACTGAGCTACACCAGCATTGTGTTGCTCTGTCTGTTGTGAGCTGCCACCCATTCTAAGTCCTACTACCAGGTCAAGAATTGGCACAAATGCTAAGGTTTAAACTATTCTGTGAAGTCACTTTTGCACATACAAAATGAAGGTGTAGGAGTTTAGATATCATATTTGAAGTAGTTGCTTGAAGATATATATATATATATTATTGCCTCAGCTCATTATAAATACTGCATCAGCATTTCACAGTGACCAACTATTCAGAAAATTAGTGAATAAAATCGTCACATGACACAAGAAATCTCAGGGGTGACCTGGGACCCAGAAACTGTGAAGAATTTTTTACCCAAATACAGAGTAACTCCATTCTGCTAACAAGGTACCAGACATTGACATATGGTCACCTCAGATGGTACATTGCCAGGGGGGAGAGCTGTAAGGCCCCAAGCACTTCCCTGATGTGTTCAAATTAATTTCAGTGAATTCTCAATCCTAAATTTTCAGATATGAACAGTGCTTTTGATGATACAATTTTGGGTGCTGAAATTGATGCTATAAAAGAGAAGTCATGTTTTGAAAGGACAGAAATTCATCTGATAATGAAAATTAAGCCTTTTTTACAGGACTCAGCCCTCAGAAACTCTGGCTCTCCACCTCACTTACTATTCTTGAAAATATGTCCTAATTCCCAAACAGCTCTTTTATTTGCTGCATATATACTTTACAGATGACTGTATAGAAAGGGATATTTTAAAACAAAGTCATCTGACATATTTAAAATGGAAAGAAAAGGAGAAGGGAGGAGCGGTGCTCAGAAGCAATGAAATAACCTCAGAATTTGAGGTCAGGTTATAAATGCAAAGTGTAACATTTTTCCAAAAAGCTCATGAGTTCTTTTGGGGCGGGAGGACTTAAACAGAAATTGAAAACTTCAATAAAAATTGCTTCATCAACCCTTAGAACCATTAAAGTTCCTGAAAGCCTTACTTCTGAATTAAAAAGTTGATACTAAATGTATTTGTCCATAGAGGAGAGGAACTGAGAGCTGTGAAATGAACTTCATCTCTTCCTCTCTGCTGGTAACAAGCAGTACTGAAATGACCACTGAAAGTCGAATTGTTTGAAAAAAAACCGTGACAACCAACTGTGCAAGGTGGCAGTATCCATCCTGTGGGTGAGAACATGCTCAGAAAGCGTGCTGGTGAAAGACACCTTACAGCATGGTCACACCTTGTTTTCCACCTGAAAGTGTCTGTGCCCCGTGTGCCTGCTACCCCCTCCTCAGATGGGGCAGGTTTGGTTGCTGTCAGGGGAACTCACAAACTTGTCAACGGGAGTGGGATGGGCAAAATACCTTGACTCAGTGGTCTAGTAAGAAGTTAGTGTGCACCCACCCAAGAGCAGGCAGTAACCTCACTGCGGGAGGGTGGAGCAGAGGTGAGAATCTCCACTCAGGTCTGACTTCCCTCACCTCACACATGAAATCAGCTCTGGCAAGGCCTGAGGCAGATTACTCTCATCTTTCCCGTGCTAAACTAAGCATAGCTTAGTTCCTCCTTGTTGTCCAAGCTTCCCTTCCCTTCCCTTCCCTTCCCTTCCCTTCCCTTCCCTTCCCTTCCCTTCCCTTCCCTTCCCTTCCCTTCCCTTCCCTTCCCTTCCCTTCCCCTTCCCTTCCCTTCCCTTCCCTTCCCTTCCCTTCCCTTCCCTTCCCTTCCCTTCCCCTCCCTTCCCCTCCCTTCCCTTCCCTTCCCTTCCCTTCCCTTCCCTTCCCTTCCCTTCCCTTCCCTTCCCTTCCCTTCCCTTCCCTTCCCTTCCCTTCCCTTCCCTTCCCTTCCCTTCCCTTCCCTTCCCTTCCCTTCCCTTCCCTTCCCTTCCCTTCCCTTCCCTTCCCTTCCCTTCCCTTCCCTTCCCTTCCCTTCCCTTCCCTTCCCTTCCCTTCCCTTCCCTTCCCTTCCCTTCCCCTCCCTCCCCTCCCTTCCCTTCCCTTCCCTTCCCTTCCCTTCCCTTCCCTTCCCTTCCCTTCCCTTCCCATCCCTTCCCTTCCCACCACAGCTCAGTCTCAAGCCTTAGTCTCTGCCCAAAGGTTGCTCCCGCAATCGCACACCTTCACTGGTGGTGAGTGGCAAGTGCCAGACCAGCTGCCTGCCCAACCCTGCTTATTGCTTCCCGTCAAAGCTGGGACCATCGATAGGAAAGCTGGATGCTCCCAGAAATTACCACTGGGGCAACAAATCAGTTGTAAGAGCCTAATGACCTGTTACGTTTGTTTTCAACGTGCAAAAAGGAGATTCTTCTGTTCCACGGCTGGCACCAAGCTCTGGCTACAGTAGGTTCAGCATGTCTCCGGCCACTGCGATCAGGCATCTCACAGCTGAGTCTGCAGAATATTTGCTTATTACAGAAGGAACTGAAAGAACCTGGAATTCACTAGTGACCGACCTTTTACTTCTTGAACAACTGTTTCCCCCCCTTCCTTTTGTTTCTGTTTTAATCGCTGCATAACAAACGCCATTTAAATCCCCCTTGCAGATGCAGGATACGGTAACACAAGTACACAACAATCAACATTTATCAAGTTAAAATGCCTGCACTGTTTACACTAAGTGGTCGGTGGTTGCTGGGCTAGGTTCCTTTTTAAATCAAAGTTGGAATAATTAAACGGCCACAGCAGTAATGCGAACACAGATTTTTGCACATCCAATAATCAAAGGGAGGAAAAAGTAGTCTGAAGCTGTTTTGGTTTTAATCATATTTGATTTTTATTCTAAATGAAAGCACAAAGGTAATTTTTCTGTTGCTCTACCTGTGACTCCTTAAATCATGGTAAACGTGCATTATGATCTTCTTAAAAGAATAAGAACATTCCTTGTTAATTAATTTATACAGCTGTCAGTACAGCTTTCTATGTTATTCATACTCTAAGTGTTTGACTGCCATAGATTTTCTAGCAGTTCCTGGCAAAGCTCCAGTGAAAGCCTGGGATTTATTAGGCTGACTTGGTGCAAAGTCTATTGATTGTGGCCTCGAGGGTAATAACTAAATAGAGCTGGAGCAACAAGTCAATAACACCATTGTTGCTACAGACTCCATTCACTTGAGGAGTTAGATTGTTTTACAGTGGCAAAGAGTAATCATGAGCAGATCAGCATGTTCAACAGGCTCTGTACCATGTTAGTGCTGGGGACTGTTTTAAAGCTTTCAGCGGGACTGCGGGAGAAGTGAGGTGGGGTGCAGGGATTAAGAACCCTGTAAACTCCTTCATTAGGACTAAAAGGTTTCAGCATTAGCTTTATCATCTTGCAACAAGAGTCCCATGCCTGTGTTGGTCCAAACTGGTATTAAAATCCTCTGCCCATCAATCCATAAGGCCATGGTAGAAATTCAGTCTATGATGACTGAATGGGGATATACATGTAGTGTGTGTGTCTGTGTATGCGTGAATGCATGTCTGAATGCCTTAGTATTAAATAATATTTTAACTAACACAAACTTCACTTTTGTGCAGTAATATTTCCTGGCAATGGCTGGAAAGAGGTTCCTGTTTTCTTAAATTCAAAATGAGGAAATGCTTTTGTTTATTGCTTCTCTAATCCTCCCATGTGTTTATTTACTTTTAGAATTCTTTTCTTTTGCGGAAATATATACAAACCTACTAGAGGAGAGATGTTTATTTCCTGAGAGTTTTATCGTTTATTTGACAGCCTTTGACAACTCATGTTGTATTAAGAGCAGATCATTTTGAAAAGTCAAAATTTTGAAGAGGGAATCTCAAAACCAGAACTGGTTGATTTTTGCACACATTCTTGTATCTATCTCCAGGAGTTGCCATTACAGCCTCTTCAGAAATACTGAGTCATTAGAATGAGTTTCTTCCTAACACCAGTTAGTAGCAGCCTACTCCCTTGAAACATGAAAGATGGTACAGAAAGTAATAATAAGAACCACACAATATTAAAAAAAGGCAGATGTAATTATGCTTTGTAAAACCAACTGAGTGGTCAAGCAGCAGGCTTTTGTGTATTCAGCAGTTCCACAGACTCTTCCTCCCTTCACCTATTTCTTCTTGGAAGTCAAGTTTTCCTTTTTACAAATAATGTTTCTAACCCCACGTTTTCAGAGATAAGAGGAAAGAGCAAAGCTCTCTTCCTGAGACTGCAGTCATTTTAAAACACCAACATTTTAGACATAAAAATTTCAATAGAGGGGTTGATTCTTGAATGAAGTGGTGACTCTGACATCTAACGACAGTTTATTAACAATTTATCTGTCCTTTTTTTTCCACTGCTTCTTTTGCTGTATTATAACTCATACTATTTAAAGCGCAAAAAGGGGTGGAACTAGAAAGGAAATCCTGCAGCCAAATATTCAGGAGGGTACTGGGCTTCCCTTGGCTACGGGCAGTCAGTTTAATGTTGCAGTCAGCATGTGCCGGGGCACATCTCTGAGCAGGAGAGATGCAAACATGTGGTGAATGTGTCTGTCTTTTTCTTTCTTTCTTTCTCTTTTTTTTTCTTTTCCATAAGTAAGCAGAGAGCTTGGCAAGTTTGTAGTGCTTGCTCAGAAGCTCATTTAAAACTTTGAGAGGAGTGAACTGAATTTAAACAACTCTCAGGAATCTCTTTACCCCCAGGCCTCAGACATAGTCTCCCATGGAAAAAAATGTATCAGATGGTTCATAATCTGTATTCTGTCAGGATATTTTAATGAGAGGTCAGTAAATACCATATATTTGGAAGCAAACAAGCCAAAGCTGGGCCTTTTCTTTATGACTTCCACGCAGTAAGAAGAAGAGTAGCTTTCTGGCAGATCCTTTCACTTTGAATGAAGAAATTATATATACTCTGCTTGGGTTCAGTTCTGTGATCCAAGCAATTTTTGACATATCAAACCAGCCTAAAACATAATTAGCTGTGGCATAGGAAGTCAATATGTAAAAAAGGTTTTGCGGAAGTCTAATACTTTTTCATTAAAAAGAACAACGTTGATTTTCCTGGCTGATTGTAGTGCCACCTCTACAGTGATTAGATATGTATCGGAAGCACTGCTTGCACCCCACTTCCAGTCTTCCAGAAAGAAGAGAGGCTGGTAAAAGGGAAAGACCCTTCCCAAAATGTGAAGGTTGACATTTCTTTTGAGTAATGCTCTTGCAGTATGAACTGTAGGTTTACAGGAATTAGAGACCAGTCAAAGTGTTCCTCTCACCCTCCTCCTTTCTCCCCTTTTTTTTTTTTAAACTGTCTTCATCAATCAAAATCAACATAAATGAATAATGGAGGCAGATAAAATGTGAAGAGACAATAGCGGTGTTGTTTAGAATTGACAGCCATAAATCCATTGTATCCTAAGAGACTGCGTGAAGTAAATACCTGCTCTTGCCCACCACCACTGCCATTTAGCCCATGATTTGGAATATCATTTAACCAAGTGCTGATATTCCATTGAAACTTCAGCCCATTAATGCCTGCTTTATTTTAGAGCACCGGGGCTGCAATGAGTGAGGGGGACTTGGAGGGTGAAGGTTGTTTGGAGTGACAGGGGAGTTTCCCCTTTCCTCATTCATTTGTTAATTTGGGATGACAGAAATAGAAAAGGTGTTCTTACAGGGGGTCAAAGGCTTTTTTAGAACCAGCAGAAAACAAGGAAACTGGTGCAAAAGGAGTTACAGAGCACATAGTTTTAAAGCATTAAAATTTGGGGCTAGCTGAGGTTTTCTCTGTAAGAAAAAAAGGGAAAGCATATCTCGATTGGCACTGCAGAGGCGTGCACGAGGCTGGAGAAGCCCAGCAGAAAGCAAAGCCAAGGGGATTAGGTACCTGGATTTCAGAGGGCATGATTTATGGTGTGGATTTTGAGTCCTGATATTTTGATTCAGATATGATAGAGCTGAAGTCTCATGAGCTGCTCTTATAGGAATTTGACACAGAGGGGCAAGACCCTTTAGGGTCAGTTGCCCTTTCTGCCGTTTTGAGATGCCAAATCTCAAATAGAAACTTTTCTTCCTTCCTTCCTATTAGAAAAGTCCTTCCAGTTTTGGGTGCCTTTTGGAAGCCTGTGGAAGCAAGTGCAAATATGATTCTTAGGCCCAGGCTTTACAAATTCAGGAGGTTTGAAGTTGCTTGTTTTAATTTTGGTTCTTCTGTAATTGTAGTTTGTTTGGCAGAGCACGCCAGACACGGAGCACTTGCTCAGGGCTTGTTAGCACCGACAGCATTCCAGCTATATTAGAATCTGTGAATATATCTACCTCAACTGTGTTTTCCTGCCTTTTATGATTTTCATTCTCTCTGAATTGAAAAAAAAAAAAAAAAAACAAAACTAAACAAGACAACCCACTACCTGGCAGGAAGGATTGATGACCTTTCTGATCGTACTGGGGAATGCTCTTTAAAATCTAAATCAGAATGATCAGAACCCCAGCAGCACGGCACCTCACTGGAGAGGGACTTCAAGGTGCCACTTCTGTTGTGAAAACAGTTTATTTAGTAGTTAGTGCCTTGACTTTTCTGTCTTTGTACTTCTGAAAGATGATCTCTTGCAAAGGATAAACCCTTAGCCTTAACAAAGTACTGATCCCTCTTTAACATTTACTTAATTGAAGGTTAGAAGGAAAAAAAATATAGTGTAGTATTTTAGGAGTGAATGTGTAGCACCTTTCCAAGTTTGCATGCCTGTCAACGAGATGTCATCCCGTAAGTGTGAATGAATGACTCTATTTCCAGTTCGAGTTTCCATTCCTAGGCAAAAATAGCACCAAATACACTATACTTCCAGAATAGATTTTTTTTTTAACTCTATAAATCATACTGCAATAAAAAGTAATCTATGGTTATTTCTTCATTAAAAATGTCCTTTATGTCCAGTACCAACTGAAAACTATTAAAAAGAGAAGACACTGCCTCAAATGACTGAATAAAATCACAAGAAATAATTTCTTATTCTGTTCTAACTGAGCAGACTGTATTTTGTAAGGATACCAGTTATATTTAGCATTCCTCAAGGCTTCCATTGTTGGGCTTTTTTTTCGACAACCAGCATGAAGCATTGAAGCTTTACGCATCCTGTCATGATGCTGATGTTTTGTTGAAGAAAAGATGTGTTCCTCAGCTGTTGCAGTTACTTCAGCATTTGTGCCTTTTCAGATGACACTTGGCCAACGTTTTAAAATTGCCTAAGTCCCATGTGCAGAGTGATGAGGACCTTGAAGTATCTAAATCATGGAACAGGCTGTCAAACTACCTCCAAAGATCTGATTCTTGGATCTGATTCATTTAGTCTAGGAGTCTCAAAGTCCTAATTATCTAACCTATTCCTTACAATAGGATCTGGGCTTTTTTTTTTATTATTTTGCTGACACAAATAATTTATAAAGAGTTAGCAGAATATCATAGTGTTGTGCGTTAGGGGTGGATGCAAGGTAGAAAGCAATAACCAGGATTATAAATAACTGCTTGATCTGTAGAATTCTAAAATACCTCTTAAATTTGATTAACTGTCTCAATATATGGTTAATCATCTAAATCCTTTATAAACTATTTGTAAATGCACCCTTGACATAAAACATGATTGGTTTGTCTGTATTTTATGAAACATGACAATTCTACTGAGGAAAGGGAGCAGTATTTCTGCAATATAGTCAATGTAATTGAGAAGGCAAACTTGGTGTTCCAGATTTTAACTGCGGAAAGTGAAATACTTCCAATTTCTGAATTGCCTCATGCAAATTTATTGTGCAAAGGTAGCATGGAGTAGCTACGCTCTTCCTCAGAAGAAAGCAGGCAAAAGAATGTAAAAGGAAGAAGAGTTATAAAAGAGTTAAAATATGAAAGTGGAATTATTTCAGAAATGTTTGGACCTCAGTTCTGTGGTACAAAACCATCAGCATCAACAGCAAGTTCTCCTGCTCCCAAAAATACTCGCTCCTGCCTCTGTGCTGCATCCAGCTGCTCTCTCATTTTCATGGGCATTTCTGTTCTCCAGTCAGTGTCTTGAAATGGAATTGATCCAGTGCAGAATAGCTCTCCTCTCCCCCCTCTTCTTTTTCCTTTTTCTTTTTTTATCCTGGATCAATTGCTTGATCTGATTCATCACATGGACCCACAAGCTGTTGAATCAGCACAACTGAGGTTGGCATGCTGCAACGCGATGGCAGAAATGAACACCAAGAGGAGGTGGGAGCAGGGGGAGGAAGGGACAGATCTGAGCATGACTCCTAAAATTAGTATTGCTGCTGGATGCTTTGCATCTTGGAAACATGGTCTTGGCTTGAGTACAGGGCTTGGAGTCAGAACGTTTAAACTCCCCTCTAGCCTTTGACACCCTTAAACTTTAGTTTTGCCATCTGCTAAGTGGTAATAATGCTTGCTACCTCAGTGATGTGAAGATTTATTAATGATTGTTCAGCCAATTAACACGTGAAAAATAGGAAAGACTGCTTTTTACACTGCTGCGTTTTGCTGAAATTGTTCTCTCATGCTTACGAACTACATTTGTAGTAAAATGTTTGTTTTCAACTATGTTCCTCCTATCAGAAATATGCTGCTAGAGCAAACAGGTCCTTGTTTTTGTAATCCAAGTGTCTCTGTTTTTAGTTTTAAGTTGTTGGCTGCATCTCTCTTTTAAATATGTGTATATATTTATAGCTCTTGCTATTGGAAGAGAATTTCCTGCAAACAGATCCATTTCTGTGGAGCTCTGCTCCGACACGAAGTCCCATGTGTTCACCAAGAGATTGCTCCAGAATAAATGTCTGCTCTGGTTGTAGGATCAGCCCGGCGAACTGTAAACTTTATATTGCCTTCAGCACATAGTAAATTTGCATGTGCAGAAGGTATTAGCGACTGGGCATCCGGTACTTGGCAATGTCCTATCTGAAGACGTGAGTGACAGGAGAAATGCAGCCCCAGCCCTAGTGTCCTACGGAGTTGTTTCCTCTTTGGATAATTACATTCTCAATTTTCTCTGCAGTTTTAACTGGGGAAGGGGGGGATAGGGAGAGTATCTGTCTTTGCTCCCTCATTTAAAGAGGTGAGTCTTGTAACCGTGCACCATTAAACAGCTGCCACATCTCACCCAGAAGTAGGTAAAAGGAGTTTTTTACATAATGTTCATATCTGGTTTGCATTCTGAACTGCGTGAATCCACAGTAATGCTATGTGGATATCTGAAAGGAGGATTTGACCTGTAATTGGGTTCACATGCAGCAAGTAGCGCTAGCTCAAATAATTTTAGGGACTCCAACAGGACTACTGGTATGCAGAAGGACTGCAGAATCAGGCCCCTAAGGATCCTTAGGAATGAAAGGTATCCTGTAACTGTAAGGTATTATTATGATGACTACTCTGGAGAACACAGAGGTATTGAAGTCGGCAAAATAAATTATAGAGTTAAATGTCTAAGTAAACCAAGAAGCGACTGATGTTTTTTGCATAGTAATAATCTTCATAATCACTTCATTTGCACAGTTATTTCATTTTAAACTTTAGGCACAGTTTTGAAGCACAACTCAGTGGAGATTTTTGCTGTAATCTATAAACTTTAATGAAAGCTAATTGGAGGACAAATTTTAATCTAATTAAAATGTGACTACATAAAGCAGAAAGGATGAATGAAGCTAAATGCTCTATGGGGCACAGTTTTCAAACAATGATTATCCTGAATACTAAGTCAAACGAAGCTTTTGTAAAATGATGATCATGAACATTGCCAGTAAGAGAACAACCTTGAGAAACTGCAAATTAAAGTTTTAATGTATTTAGTTTAAAAAGTGGACATCCAACTCACAGCCGTGTAAGGACTTTGTAAAAAGAAAATAAAAAGTAACACACAGAGTCTCATCTAAAAACATAACAAGTAAATTAGCCAAAGGTGTACATTCCATCTAAGTTCTCATGATCAGCAGATGCAAATGTTTGCAGTGTGCCGATGAGTTATGGGCCCTAATGAGATTTCAATGCTGAGCAAACAATAAAAATTTATGCATTGCATAGTTTTAGTGGCCTTTGGCTTCATGGTTAGTGTTACACCCTTTCAACAGCTTTGGTAATATAATATCCAGCTGGCTTTGGAGGTAAGGAAAATTTTAGGGGTGAACTGAAATTGTGAGAAATAACGTGATTGATTGCTTTGTCAGAATAATGCATTTTCACGGTATAATTGTCCGTAGTAATCTTAGCCCGGGTACGGATACATAGGTTCTAGTTATGTTCGGACACAAATTTTGAAGGATTCAGGTGAAGGATGGCTTTTCCAGCATTTAAGCCAGACCGATTCCTGTGTTGGGTACATGTCCAGGGGTCTCGCAAACAGCCCATCTAACAGGAACATTCCTGTCATAGTCCGGTAAATGGGAGAATTGAAAAGCTACGCTTTCGCCAACTGTCATGTGTCGCAACAAAAGAAGTGGAGCACAAGCACAAAAAGAAACATGCGACAGATATTGAAATAAATGTATGTAATGGGGAGCGGGGGGTGCAGTGAATCAGGGAATTCAACTGGTGCAGTGTGAGAGTGAGCTCAAATGTATTAAATTTAAAAGACCCATTTGTGGGTTAGGCTTTTATGAATCCAGAACCTTCACCATAATGATTGCCTACATTACCCTACATAATATTAAAATCTTAGCATGTGATTAATAGCAGATTCCCTGCATACGTGTCACAACACACATCTGCAGCAAATCTGCCAGTATATTTCTGTGCTAGTTTTACTTTGGGGCCATAAAGTAATTCCTGTTTTGTGAATGAGAATAAACCTATTATGCACTAGGTTAGCTACACCCAGTTTCTTCTCTTCAGGGAAAAAGAGCTGCTTATTTGATACGGCATCTCAAATTTCAGTGTTCAGAAGTGAGTTTAAGCCTTGGCTAGATTTGCTTGAGCAAGCTGTTGGGATTTGCCTTCGCTGTTTCTTAGTTCTAAGTTTTCCAAAACCTTCTGTGCAAAGAGTATTGAGAAACTTCTGGACAGCAGTAAACTAGTGGACTTAATTACAAAGTGTTTATTGCTAAATTTGTTAATGAGTCAACATGCAAAAAAAAAGATATATTTATCCCTGTTTCCTCTTAAAATAGTAGTAAAAAATAACTTCAAAAAATCTTTTTCTTAAGCTGTTTGGTGATGCAGTTTTGCTGTTCACAAAAGCCCTTTTTCCCATCCGCAAACAGCTACCTTTCACTTTGCCCCAAGGGAACAGAGCATAGCTCAAATGAAGCTTAAAAAAAAAAAAGATTTTTCCCACTTGTATCTCAAAGTCTATGCATATTCACACATACATTCAAAATAAAAGATGCAGAAGCATTCCTCCAGTCTGCCCTCTGAAAAGTCCTGTCGACCTGTTTCACTCACCAAAATGAAAACAGAACCCCACGAAAACAACTTAAATGACAACAAGAAAACATTAGGAAAGCAACATCTGTTTTGCATTCTTGGCATCGAGTCTGCCCTTGCAACACAAGGTCTGACACAGATGTACAGGGTTATGACACCGCTGAGTAGCGCTTGATTTAAAATGGTGTAACAGAGCAGAATCAGGGCGCTGAGTTCTTACAACACTGTGCAAAACTGTGGCTCTTGATCTCCTTCGCAGATGTGGGACTCAAACCCCACTGAAGTTTTAGGCATCCTTCCACTGATTGATGTGGACTGTAGAGCAAGTCATGTTCCTCTACCAACAGTTTAGCATTTATTATTGACTGTACTTTTTCATCGTGCATGTATGTTGTTCTCTGTAAAATCGCATTGCTCTGTCACTTTCCAATAGAATTCATTGCGTGTAGCCGCCTTCAGAGAACCTTTCAAACAGTATTACATAATTAAGATCGTCAGTTTTTAAGTAAAATAAAATAATAGCAAGGAGAGAGACATTTAAAAGGACCCAGAAGAAAGGCAAAAATAGCTCCGAATGAGTTGAAAAGAATCAGTGATTAGGGAAATTTGGGAAGCCATAGTTGCCAAGTGAGCAACTCTTTTGCCAGAGGCAGCATGATTACCTGAGATGGCACAAAGGGAGCAATTCTCGCCCTGTTTGATTGGCCAGCTATAGTGCAAGGGAGACAAAATTAGCTCAAGTCATACCTGGCATAACTTCACTGTCTCCAGTGGAGCCGTGTCAGAAGCGCTGACGTGCTTGCACTGTTTCCACCAGCCACTAGATGTCTGTGTGTGCTCTGTGAAGTTCTTGAGGGGATGATGCCCCTGGTAAACACGAGAGACAAAACTGGAACACAAGCTGTGGGGAAGCCTATTAGTTTGTATTTAGAAGTGTAACATCATTATTTTAATTAAGTCTGTGTTTAAAGCAATTTATACTGTCTATAACTAAATTCCAACCTTTCTAATTTGAGACATAAAGAAAAGGTGTCTTTCCCAGTCCACATCTGTTTAAGACAAACTTTTCTTGATCTCAGAGTGAAGGGCTGAAATACATCTTATACTTGTGAAAGTTTTGGAGGAAGCTGCTAAGATGTAAAATCTGTTCATTTGATTTCTATTCTGAAACAATGAGATATGAAAATATAAAACATCTGCTCTGTAAGTGAATTGGTAAGAGTTTGCTATTTAATTCTACCCTGTACAGCCCAAACCACAGTACTGCTGGAGCCATATTCTCACATATACAATGCATCAGCATATTTGATGGTGCATAGAGGAAGGCTGTGCATCAGATGTCAAGTTCAGTGTATCTTTTTTTTTAAAAAAAAAAAAAAAAGTCCCTGAAAGACCAGGTCTGGGTACAGAAATCTATTTCACAGTTCTGTTTATCAGGCAGTCCACTGGCTGACCAGGATAGCTGCACCTGTGACCAGCTTTTTTGCAGAGATCTCCCAAGAAAAATGCAAAAGTAATCAGCACATGTTTGCCTTTCATTTATCTCTGTCATCCGGGAATAAGATACAGATAGTATCAGGAGCAATGAAAGGTACATTCTGATATTATTTTCAAGTTTTTTTGTCTAGACAGAGAGGAGCAACCACTTGTATCTCTGTGGAACACATACAGTCCCCTGCCACACTCGCATCCTAGGCTGAAGGCCAGAGGGGGGTAGTAGGCTGTCTATATTTAAAAAAAAAAAAAAAAAACTTTAAAACCACCACCAACTCATCAGGTGACTGGAGACTGTAGTTGTAAAATGTGCTGCAGGCAGAAGTTCTGAAAAATCCCAGAAAGTGTTGAAAACATCTCTAAACAAGGTATTTTTCTCCTGCACCTTTCTTGCTAAAGGTCCCAATTGCTGCCAAGAAAACTAGTGAGAATGTTAGCTGCCAAATAAAAAATTTATGACAGTGTTTGGCAAAGGATTGTATCACTGCTTGTTTTATACATTTCCACAAGGCTCTTGAAGGGCTGTTGGACACATACAGCTCACTGATCACTGTGCTTTATCTGTTCTTTAATATATTAAAAAAGCAAGCTCCAGTAAAGTATGATTTAAACAATACATATTTTTTCTTTTAATAGCCTCCTATAAGCACTTGCTATGGTAAAAATATAATTTCTAAACAACATTCCCTATATAAAAACTGTTTTAAAAGCCCTTTACCTGACAAAGTTACTTGTTATTTGAGTCACTTTCATAGTAAAAATACATGAATTTTTCAATTAAAAATGTATTGCTTTTGCAATTGTGCTTGTTATATGTTGGAGTCTGGGCCAATAAACCGCCTGTTAAAACATAAAGAGGTCCATTCAGTCAAAGTTGTGCCTGCCATTTATGTTTCAAAAACCGAGAAAATAATATGTTGGAATTGCATTGCTCACCAATATCAATTAGGTTTTCGGCTGTATCGTTAAATTAATGTTGGGGGAGAAAATTGTTCCGGTGGATTTAGTGGAAAAAATATATTTTTGAATACAGAGTTAGCACACTGACAGTAATAATTTAGCTGGCCAATGGTGAAGCAACACCCTTAAAAATAATTTCCCCATCTGAAGAAACAAAATTGTCTATCTCTGTCTTTTCAAACCAGTTATCAGATTAGACTTCCAGCTGATAATTAGTGCTGTTTAACACAGACCTTGTCATTTGGAAATCTCAAAGCCTGAATGGTTTCCTTTTTCTCATTATCATGTGCTGCTGGAGGTGGGAGGTTTGGAGTGTGAAACTGCATCTCCCTGCACCATTTTGTGAGGAGGCAAAGAGCCTCCTCTTGTCTCTGGTGGCCGGGGGCTGGGGGGACACAGTCCTGGCACGCTGTCCCCTTCAAAGGGGACAACCAGAGAAACACAACCCTGTGCTGTCCCACAGCTGCCCCAGGGCCACACAGCTCTGCACCTTGCTTGCATCTTCACAGCACAGCAAATATTCGAGAGCAGCCAAGAGCACTACAAATACTGTACGCCTTGTATATGCTTGTGTATTTCATGGTATTTGATATAAAGTACTCAAGACAGACCAGCCTTAAGAGGATTATTTCAGACAGCATTAGGAGTTAATTTACAGAAGATTAGCTCTAAATCAGGCAGATATCATAAGCAAATTAGCATCAGTTGTAAGAGATTCAGAATCAAAATGTGTGGTGGTTTTTAGTTTCTCCCTATATATACTTAGTGGACGAGTAGTATCTTTATTATTTTCCCATACAAAGGTGTTACATCTCGAATAGTGAAGAAAAGGTATACTTTTTTCTACATACATGCTATTTATTATGATGCTGTTTATTGGCAGTGAAACTGCTTAACTGCAAATACCCTTCCTCTGCTGAATATTTTATATTTCATGCTATTTCTTCATTGAGTAATGTTTTGTTTGGCCCTAGAAATGATGTCTCCATGGTGTGTTATAATATTTTTAAATAGGTAATATGCAGCTTTACTTCAGAGTGACATACTTAATCCTTTTTTTTTTCTGTTAAAATGAGTCACATTTTAATGCCAACTCATAAAAATGAAGGAGTGTATAAAATGCTACATACTAGGGTGAAGATTACAGCTACTTAAAAATAGCTTCCTTAATATTTAAGCTTGTAAATTATAAATTTGTTTTATTTCCACAGGAGTGATGGTTAATTTGTATTAAAAAGCAAATTCTGTTCTTCAATCAGTTTTCCAGACGTTTTTCTGGCTGCAGACAGACAGGCATAAGCACCTATCCAATCCCTTCTCGGTATCACGGTTTCAGAAACACTTGCCCAATTAGTGGAGAAGATAATGAAATGGATTGGACCACAATATTAAAGCCTGTGCCCTGAGCTGTCCTTGGGATTCTGAAAGTTTTGAACTCTATGAATGGGATTCCCATCTTTGGACAAATTTGTATTCTACTCTCCAAGAGATATTAAACAGCTTAGTCTTCAGCATGCTCCAGAACATTTGGGTTTTTAACAGGGGAGGGAAGTCTGGGCAGTGTTTTACAATTTTTTCCTTTCTTCATGGACCAAATTTCTCTTGACAAGGTTGGCCTGAGGTCATGAATGTCTCCCTGTGTTCCCTGAAAGAGGAATCTTCGCTCCTTCCATGAGATCATGAAAACTTACACCCACTCTAAGCCAGGCTGGGCTTGCAGGTCCCTCTGGTTGCAAAATCTGCAAGTGCTCTTGCACTTTGACTTTGTGCCCTGTAGTTGTACAGTATGCATGGAGGCTCGGTGTGGTTATTAAACCAAGGTGTCTGAGGTCATAACAAAGTAGAGGCATTTCTGCTCCCCTAATAGAAATACTGTAACATGCTGAAAAGAAAATACTTTAATAGTGGCAAGTATCTCCTGTCAACTAATTTGATAGTTCTCTATCAGGTAAACCATTTGTGAATACATTGATTCTTTTTATTTTTCACTGTTCTGTCTTCACTATTCCCAGGTTTTCTCTGAACCAGTTGGGCAAAAATTGATTTTTATTTGTTCCACTGGCCTTGTGGAAAATTAGCTTATGAACTGGTTTTTATAGGAAGACTCAAAGCACAGAACAGGTTGAAAAATAAGCCTATAGCAGTCAAAATTGTTGTCTGAAATGTCTTCAGACTGGAAGGCTGAATTTATTGCTCAAAACAAGTACTAGCATTGTGGAGGTGTGCAGTCCTGCTCATTATCAGTGGAAAAGGGGGAACCAAAAAGCACAGTAAAAAATTAAATTTTAATAATGCTAGTGATATTTTCTAAATCCTTCTTGACAGAAAGATTCTCATTATTTTTATCTGTCTCAGAGTAGGCTCTTTTAATGCCATCTCACAAATGGCCTTAGCCATGATTGTTTTCCTTTCTTTTATAGCATTTGAAAAAAATGAATATATACCAAAAAAAATTCTATTCTATCATTCAAGAAGTGCCATGAAATGGTAACATTTTGGGTAGCACATCTTCAGGAACAATTGCTGCAGATGCCTTCAGGTTTTTACAAAAGAGGTCAACATTGTTAAGACAATTGTAGAAAACTTGCCATACAAAAAGACGCCCAGTCAAATATGGTGTGATAAGGGGAAAATAATGCAAGCAAAGCATCTGTGTACAGTCTCCAGCTTCATCACACCAAAAAGCTGTAGATTAGTCATTAATTAAAGTGAGGCAGGGCAAAAGATGTTACTTTCATCTGTTTAAAATATATATTTGTATGGGTTCTAATGATTATGAAAGTTGATAAAATGCAGACTTTAGACATTTTTGTTTTCTTTAAATTGCACAGAATGTAAATTTAACTGTATTTATCATAAAAGCCAATGCGCGATCATGTATGTTCTTGTCATTTTATAGCTTGCATACATTTCTTCTGCTGGAGAAATAATTGCTTTATCTTTGAGTGCTGATGAGATGGTCGGGGTTGGGGCTTTTTTTTTCTATTAACTGTTTGAGGACCAGCGCTTCATGCAACCAATGTGCTGAAGAATGCCATTACACTGACAGCTGGGCTATCCACCCTCCCTCAGAGCACTTTCTAAAGCGCTCGCAATGTTTGCTAAGGCCTATGGTTCTTAGTCATGCTCAGGTGACTAAATGTGTGATTTGTTCTTCCTGATACTTCAGTACCCTGAGAAAGGCTGGTTGGAGATTAATACAACCTTGACTCCTTCCACTTGCAGTTGCTACTGCGCGTGCGATCTTCATTTAGACTTGCCAAAGAGATCTGGTGTTGCCTCTGCTTTGCATGAAATGAATTAATCCCCCTCCAGTTTTGGTTGGTGAGTTTCTGTGGCCCCAGAAGCCACCCTGCTGTTCCTCCTAATGACAGTAATGGTCTAACTGGTTCCCTCTGTGGAAGGAGTGGACATGGAGACAGGAGA
Organism: Athene noctua; assembly: GCF_965140245.1. Taxonomy (NCBI): domain Eukaryota; kingdom Metazoa; phylum Chordata; class Aves; order Strigiformes; family Strigidae; genus Athene; species Athene noctua. The sequence goes on from NC_134041.1 coordinate 57,281,989, forward strand.
AAGCCACGGTTACATCACAACTGTGCAGAGAAATGTTCCCTGTCAGGGTCTCTCATCAGCAGAAGAATACTTTTCATCCTTCACAAATGCCCTCCCATGTGTTTTAAAAATAAGCAATTAATAAAATCTGAGCTAGCAGAAGATGTGAAGTGCCCTTCCCTTTTGCCTTTTTACCTCAGGTCCCATGTCCATGAGGTCCTCTTTCAGGCTTTCTGTTCTCACAGTTTGCATGCTGAAGTCTGCATAACTTCTCTTCCATCATTCCTGTTGATATCTCTCCTTCCAAGGCCACTCGGTCCTCCCCTCTCTCACCTGGATACTATTTGAACCTCCTGAGACTGCCAGCTACTTGAGACAGGACTCAGGCAAGCTATGATAATCCTGATGGCTAACAAGTATCAGTGTGCTCCAATGCTTTTCATATGTTTTTGTTACATTTGGAATGTATTGCAAGATTTCAGTTATGAATTAGATATCTCAATAAGTACTTTAATTATCAGATATCATAAAAATATTTTTACATTTTAGTCTTACTGGTAAGATTGTCAGAAGATGACATGGCAAAGTAAAAAACATAGTTCCTTAAGTCAAGGAAGCCCACTGCATTTCAGGAGGCATTCATGTCAGAGAGGGATGGCTCTTCTGTCTCTCACTTCAGAAAAATTATCAAAGGAGAAGTACATTTGATTCTGGTCAGGATTTCCTGTGCAAATATGGGACCCATTGAATGGAAATGATGAGTAATTACTGGATAATTATTGATTAACATTATCTTCTTTACTGCTGAGTTTCATCTCTGCAATATTTCTGATTAATGGGAGATTACGATATGATAACACCTTTCCTGTATGATTTTGCCACCAGAGCTAGCAAGCTTTCTTGCTTGGGCCTCATGTTCAAGCTTTTAGGGATATTCCTCCCTACTTAATCTGTAGGCACCTAACCTAGCCAGCTAACTTAACTGACTAGTTCTCCTGGGATGCATATATGGCCAGGAAAAAGAGAAAGCAGTTCAGAGCAGGATTCTAGCTTATATACACAGGGAGCTGAGAGAGATTAGCTAGATATAATTTAGATGTTTAAAGTTGGATAGTGTGACTACCTCACTGCACCTGTTATTACATGACTCATTCTTTCATTCAGGGCCCAGGTGGAAACACATTGATGTGGTTTGAGTGTAATATTATAACTAGAGATTGGTATCCATGTTATTACAAGTAGGCAGCCTCAGTCCTTAAGATTGAAGTTTAAAGCTAGAGGATGTAGTGCTGCACAACTCCTCAGCCCTGTCAACAATACCACAGGTACCTTGTATGGTCTGTCTCTTTCAAAAACCCTTGCCAGTCAGCTAGAAAAATGCTCAATTTTTATTCTCCATTCCTCCATTTTTGAGGCTTTAATTTCATTATCTGCTTAGTTTTCAGCAGTTTTTAATGGCTCTTCCCAAGGCTTTACACATAAGAAATTAGAGACCCCTGTCCCTAGGGAAAGAAGAGACTCCTTTGGGAAGGAATTCAGAGAACACAACATAGGCTTCTGCTGGGAAAGGCCTGTCTCCAGGCTGGAGGTGGAGCTCAGGTAGGGTGGCCTTTTTGGCGTGAAGTAAGCCATGGGGGGGTCCCATCCCCTCTCCACCATCCCCAAAGTCTTTTATACCTTTAAATAGATAATGTCAATCACAACGTAATCAGTTCTTCTGGCTTGAGAACACAAAGAACTTGGACTTATTTTCAATTTGGGGTGGGGGATAGGAAAAAAAACTTGTGTGTTTTCCAACTTCTTCACTTTTTCCAAGGTCAGCTAGAAGAGGGCCAAGGAGCTATATGCAACTTCTGCAGATATTTTTTCACTGGTATTTCTGTTTGCTAATATCAGTTGTTAATGATGAAAAATGTATCAAGTCAGATACTTCCAACCAGCTGTAATATTGCTAGGCAGGGCTCTCTTACTCTTTTATTTCAGTAGGTTGCCATGTCTTTATGTTTTGCCACAGCCTGTCTAGTTCTTTTCAGTTGCTTTTATTTAAGAAAAGCATTCTTAAACCTAAAGATGGGAAAGATGAATAGTTACTTGAACAGCCCCCAGATACCCTGAACTTAGAGATTTATCATTATGTATCTAAGGCTTTGCTTTACCGATCATAACATTTCATTCCCCTGTGTGGGGTCTAGTGCTTCCATTTGAAAGCTCCTGATATATAATAACAAGCATGTCCTTATATATAGTAATAATGGTGTCTGTCCAGAAGGTATCTGAGTATAGCCTTATATTACTTTAAATTCACATTTAGTTTTGCCTCATATGTATTTGCCTATGTGACTAGACCTACGCTTTGTGTTTGTTTGAATCTGCTGATTTACACATGAATATTGGGCACTTAAAAATCACTTACCACTGATTTGCATGCACCTATTTTCTTGCATGTTGGCAAAAACTGCCGATCACAAATAAAAGAGCACCCAAAAATGCACTAGCCTAGTATTCAAAGCAACCATTTAAAATGTAGTCTTGTATGCGGAGAACAAATCTTTCTGCCCAGTAAACTGATAGGAATCACTTCTAGTTAAATCTTAAATACATGTATTACAGTGAAACACTGTTGGACAGTGCTCCGTCATCAATCAGTCTGTGTTCTTGAGGACACTATTTTTCGAGATGCTTTCTTTAAGAATAAAGCCCTGTGTTGTAATGAATATGTGCTAACTGATTCCCCAAGCCATTTGTATTTTTTTTCATTTGTATCAGTGTCAGAGTTGAGCTTCTGTAAGAAATTTTTACAGTATTTTATTTGTAGTCTTCATTATTTCAAGTCAAGGGCACAAAACTCTTTATGCACCCAGAGTCTGCACTGGTTCGTTTATATCCCGTATTTTGTTAACATGTTACCGTGATTGCTAATTTTCATGACAATTGTTATTGTACGATCAGTGCTTAATGGCAAGGCATCATTATTCAATGCTGGTCAATCAGGCACTAAGACATGTGCAAGACATCAGGCTGAACCCATATAGATGTCGTGCACTCCCCTGCTAATGAATGCAGTTTTCTAAAAAGGTTTAAACACGGTTGGCATCCTTAATGTAAGGTTTGCAAAAGCTTATTCGGGCACTGCTTTGTGTTTATACGGAGCAGATCTAAACATGTCACAAACAGAGTTAGACCCATTGTGTGCATGTGTGTGTGAAGCTACAGAGAGGAGCAAATCATTGGGGGTTTTAAAATGTGGAGAGGAAGCACAATTTCTGCCATGGTGGGAGTGGGGAGACCTGATTTGCCAAGGACATCAGTGTTTGGTAATAGATGCTGGACTTGTTCTCCAAACCAGTGGTCGCTGTGTGCATCAAAGAGGTGATCCCCGAAAGTGGATGTTGTCATTCATCAGCTCACAAAATTGGCACCAGCGGGAGGGAGCCTCCAGCGCACCAATGGTCGGAGGTTCAGCACTGTGACCAGAAGCCAGGGTAGAGGGTCAAGCATTTAGAAAGGAGGAGCAGAAGGAAACTCAACAGGAGTGAGATGCGCTTTCTGCGTTGTTAGTCCAGCCTGCTCTTCCAGTGTGTCGGTTAACATTACCCTCGCATCTGCTTTAGTTACTGTTTTTATGTGGTTTTGCACCCAAACGTTTTGGGCTGCTGTCCATGATAAACTAGATGGAACTTGGTTTAAAAGCACAGATTTTTCATCTCTTCTAACTCAAAGTAGAATGAGCCCTTGTGCTCCTAGAGTTTCGAGTATGAAAGGAACAGTAGACATTGGCTGTTAACGAGCTCCAGCGCACCAGGCTCCAGCAGAACTTGGTGTGAATTCAGTGCCTAAGCTGCATCGACTAAATGGTTAATTCATCTCATATCAACAGCACTATGATTCATAATGTAAACTTGAGGAATCCTTGATGTTTCAGTCACACATTCCTCTTAATTTGGCCATGCATTCTTTTAAAGCTACAGTGTGCTAACTTAATAAAATGCAGCATGCAAATGCACAAGTTTTTGCCTTCAGGCATTTTAGCCATGGATGTTTCAATGGGTGTCTTCTTTCAAGTATATATTCTTTCTTAAATTATTTACCCTGTAAACATGCTTTGCATTTTCAAAGAAGAATCTGGGCTTCCTCATTCACCAGATTTTGTTGAATTTAAGGTGTAATAGAGATAAAAGACTATCATCTGCTTCTTGCGAGCCTGTTAGCCTTTGGGAATTTTTTGTAGCGAATGTTAGGCCCCATTTTCTTCTACTTTGGTATTATCGCTCCCTCCCCCACTTAAATTCCTTGATGCTTTGCCTAGAGCAATACCCACTGGCAGTGTCTGGCTGTGACAGTACTATAGGCTTCCCTACAGATGGGTCCTGCCAATGCCAACCATTGTTCTACCACTGTGAGCTGGCTTGACTGTCTTGGATCACTCAAAACGCCCTTTCCTCTTGATTTTTCCTTTACTCTGAAGGGTCGCCCTTGCCTGTTGACTTTGAGATCTGAAATGTGCTGACACCCAGAACCTGTGTTCTCTGTCTGAGCAGCAGCTCCCAGACTCAGACTTCGACACACACCGCTTGCTAAGCCCTCCTCAAGACTGTCCTGCTGCTACCAACAGCTCTGTTGTTCTCCTCCTAGCCCCATCCTTCTGGCAGTTTGCAGTTAGTTTAATTTTACTTGCTCACTTGAAAGTGAAACAGTAAAACTCGATGTTATTCCTTTTTTAAAGATATAAAATTAATCTTTAACTGTGGGCTTGAATATTAAAAGTATATAATACATCAGTGTAGGAGTCTGTTGATAACATCCATCCTATTTCATGATTAATTTGTTCCTTTTAATATGATATTCTTTTGCTGCACTGTGCAGACTAATTCAGATTCCTAGAAATTGAACTTTGATATGTATTTCCTAGATTCACACCGTAAGTGAACCTTCAATTAGCAGATACAGGTGGCAGCATGCCTCGCTCAATGTTCTCTTGACGGGGATTTGAGAGACGTGGACACTGATTAAATAATCTTGCAATCGGGTGTGTACTGCCAGAGTATTAAAAATAAAGCATTTGGAGGGTTTGATGCTTTTTTAATTTTTCTTTAAGTCTCAGACAACGAAATGCTTTTTCAGTGGGCCAGAGATAGGAGGAGTTGATTTAAACACTCAGTATGTTATGTATGCTTTTGCCTAACTATGTGTTAGATTAAGCGAGTTTCACTCACAGTTAATCCTTTGTAAATTAGCATTATGGATGCCTTGGGGCCCACATCCCACAAATAAAATGGTTGTCAAGCCAGCTGCACTGTGTATTACTTAAGGCTGAATGTTTTAAGAGTTTTCATGCTTTTAATCTATTTCACTGCTGAGTTTCAATTTTGCTGAGTGTCTTTTCAGGAGTGATGAGGGTGAGTGAGTAAATATATATTCTGGTTTTCATGCATTTGCCTGGGCAAATCGTTTGTTATCAGGTGTTTGGCAGAGAATGTCACACCCCACCACAAAAAGAGAAGCTTGTAAGTTCAGGTGTTAAATTAAAGTGCAAACCAACAAGAACCAAAAGCCCTTAATTAGCTTTATTTTGTTAGCCTGCTACACTTTTTTTTTTTAGGGGGAAAAAAAATAGTGAGAAACATCCCTCCCTCCTCCTCATCCTTTTGGCAGAGTAAATATTGCCTGTTAAGTTTGAATTAGCTGTCATCGCGAAAGAATTAATGCTGTGGTTGAGCCTTTCTAGTGAGGAAGGGAAAAATAAACGAGACAGATCTTAGTTCAGCTTTAAGTGATAAATGAGGACAAAGCAGCCCATTCATCTCCTGCTAGGAAAGTGGACACAAACACTAAAGCAGTTTTGCGGAAGACGTGTCAGCAAATGTGATCATTTTGTAACCTGTCAGGAGGATAGAGAGCTAGTCCTTTTAGAGTGTCACAGGGGAGGGTGTCTGTCTGATGTGACAGTTTTCATCCATCCATTTACTGCGTTTTCTTTAGGTGGGGGGTAAGCAAGGAGAGAGCTGGAGTTGGTTAAAACTGCATTTTTCTTTACACTTACCAATATAATTTATATGTATATCCACCCGCATCCAAATGAAAAACATTTACCAAGGAAAACTCCCCTCTGCTCTCTAGAGTTTCTTCTCTCTTTCACTGCGTGAAATATGCTCATTTTAACACATTACATTCCCTGTCTTCAAGTTGGAGCCTTGTACTTGGTTTGATGTTTCACAAAACACAGTTTTACCTCTTCTTACCATTGTTTGGTTGGTGACAGCTTTGTTTTGTTTTGTTTTGCAGAAGCTAGAGAAAATACATATATATATTAGGGTGCTTTTGTTGCATTTGGTTCTTGGGGGTTTTTTTGCTATACCTCTCCAATTCTGATAATATGCTTCATGTACAAATATGTTTTGCAAAAGTTCCTGTAACATGAAGAGCCCATGAAAATATTCTTCCTCCTCTGTGAGAATGGAATAACAGTGAGTTCTTACCATCCAGAATCCTCCCATAAAATGCCTCTAATTCTACTGTTTGTTGATTTATTCATTTTAATTGACCTATTAATTTCTGGCAAAATCTGAAGCAATGCAGTGTCTGATTTTATCAACAAATGATTGAACAATATTAGGACTTTCTACTTCTAGCATCTTTTTATTATTACTAATTTACATTTTTTTTATACTACATAGAAAATGTAACGTTTGCCTATTACCATAAGTAAAGGTATGCTAAAGAGACAGGAGATGCTTTTACAACATAAGCTTCACAGTTTGACACTTGCTTCTTTATATCATCCTTTTCTTCAAAACTATCTTTTATACTTTTCCCTTGGTATTTTAGTACAAGTAAGTATCTCACTGACATGTGTTTCCTTGAAATCTTGTACCTTAATAGTAAAATCCCTTGAAAATTAATAAATTGTTTCTGTTCAGATTAAAAAAACTATGACGATTTCAGAATGGCTTTAAAAAATATAATGGTATTTACTATTACAGACCACCCTGCTTGGATTGCATCAGCTGAGGACTAATTATTTAATTTGTTCTTAGAAGATTAATAAATTGTAACATGATGTATTTCAGTTATTCTAATATGTATATGTGTATGCAGAAAATTAAGAAAAGTGTAATTCTTTCCTGAATGCGTAAGGTAGATGTAATAGCTACATAAAGAAATGTTTGGAAGCACTGGGAATTGAAAGAAGTAAAAAACAATCAAGATACACAGAATGGTATAGGGAATTCTAAATTTGTGGGCATATCTTTTCTCCAAGTTATTTATCTGTGTGCTTCTTTTCACGATTTTTATATATATTCTGCTATTTTGTTTTACTCACTTTATTTTTCTTTTTGTCTCTTCTGCTTTTTTTCAGGATCATCCAAAACCGGATTCTGATCGTTGTTCTGGCAGTCATCATCATCTTCACCACCGTGATGGCTATTTTTTTTTCTGTCAGGGGACGCTGATATCTTTGTTCTTCACTAAACATCAACAAACTGCTTGTTCTGAGTAATTAAGACAAAGTGGTCACATGAATCATTCTCTTGCACTGACAGAGTCTCCTCTTTTCCACTCTTCAACTCAGGTGCAAGTGGTGTAAAATATTTTGTATTATTGATGGCATAGTTGGTGGCATGTGGAGTTGATTATTTTTTCTTACATTTTTTGTCTTTATCTGAGTGCTTTCAGAATCTTAATATTTGTTGGGGTGAGGGCTTGTACCGGTATAAAAAAAAAACTTAACACATGTCAAATTCTACCCCAGACAATTAGCCTGTAAGTTGCCAGAGTTTAGAGAGGGAAGAGGGGTCTTTGCACTTTTCTTGTGCCATGCGGGGTGTATGACTATCAAGCAGTATCTGACCTTCTGTGATATAGGATATAAGTAAAGCAGACACCAAATGATGTAGGAAGTGAACCTGTCTCCTGTGACTAACTTGCAATCATGAATTATCGTAATAGACATAACCTGATTAAGAACAGTAAGTTAGTTTTAAAAAGAGAGCAACCTCAGGATGATATTTAACATCTGATGTGAATCCAACACTATTTAACAATTTCTTTAAAAATCAGGCTTTCTTTTCTGCTTATTCAAAACAATTCCACTTTCATCAAGATCGTGATAATGAATCACTTACCCAAATTGTAGTTTTGACCACAGCCCATCTGTTGAATTGGTTTTAAATCTTCCAATGTAGATATATGTACTGATAAGCATACACACTAGGCCCTTACTGAAGATGTATAAAGATACTTATCTATTCATTGCTGATTGAAAAGAGATCCTAAGTAATAGTTCACTGACAAATAGGTGAGTACAATGCATTGAACAAAAATCTAGGTTTTTAACACT